>NW_027633452.1:25000-42216 GCF_053919585.1 Euprymna scolopes
TGGAGGAGGGGTCATGTGCTAGAAGGCGTTGGTACATATAGCTGTTAGGGAAAGACTGTTTACATGTAATCCGGCGAGATATACTTATCTTAGTAATTGCGATTTCCGAGTTACTTTTGAAGACGCATTCTTTATGAGACATATAAAATCATACACGGGGATGCTAGTTTTTAGTAAATTGTTTTTGAGTGTCGGGTTTCGTTTTACACTCGAAGAGAACGCCGAATAAAAAAAAAATGCGGATTGCAAGAGAAACAAACAGGAATTATCTCTCATGTTCAATGAAGCACACATGTGTGTGAGAGAGTATATGCATATAATGTGTATATATATATATATATATGTGTGTGCGGATTTTAGTGTATGCATATAATGTATATATAATATATATATATATATATGTGTGTGGGGGGTGTTTGTGTGCGTGTGCGTGAGTGTATACATATTATTTATATACCGAGGAACAGCGGAAGCCCACCAAACATCTCATCAGAGACAAATATTGTTGTTTGGTGGACTTTCGCTATTCCACGAAACACGTGTCAGGCGTACGTCATAACAAATGGTATGAGTGTGAATGAAGTACCCCGTCTGGGTTTGGGATGCTGACTAACGGCACACATACATACACATATCGAAATGGGAAATATTCATGCCGAAATTTCTCATAAGTTCTCAAGTTAGAATAGATGCATGTATGAATTGAACTTAGGAGATTATCTATTACAAAGTCGATCTTGAATTTTGCCAAGCTGAAATAATAATAACGATAAGAAAGGTAATCTGAATAATCACAATAATACTAAAACTCTTCTCATCAGTTAAATAAAACAAAAACACTAGCAAAACTAATTTTAAGTCTTACTATTAAAATGTAGCAGTTTTACACTTGTTGTAAACGAAGTACAAGAATAATTTATCTCTTATAAAAGTCGTTCTTTAAAAATGTTTCAAATTGAAGCCGCAATAATTAACAGTAATCTATTCTAAAATTGATATCAATTATGTTTTTTTTTAATTCTAAATATAAAATAAACATTTTTTTTAACTGGAAAATAACTATTTATATTGGAATTTATATTGGAGGAGTTACTTGCAATATATTCCACTAAGTACAGGCCCGAAAGTTTGAAACACAATCAATGTTCCTTTTGAAATAATATTCCCTAATGCTTGTTACGAATATACAAACACCATTTATTTTATTAGGACAAATGTATGATCGCATGTCCATCTAAAATAGAAACAATATACAACTAACACGCACAAAATTAGCATAATTTCAATCAGCATAATCCCGGATCTCTAAGATTAAATGTTAAATAAAATACATTTATTATTTAGGTATCTAATATACATTTATATAATTTAATTTTAGCAAGGCGTACACACATCTTTTTAATGTTATCACTCAATGTTACCAATATAATCTGTGTTATTTCTATTGAGTTCATGCTCCAATTTAAATTTACATATTTCACGTCCATTGAATATTCACTAGTCATAGTAAATGGCCTAACTGCTTAGCAGGCTTCTGGTGTAATCTGGACAGAACTAACCAGAGTTTCTCGGGAATTTATACTCCAGCAGTATACCCCTATGATCTTTATTAATAGTTTTTGCATTGCATTGTTAATTAATATAGCAAACAATTGAACAATAATAACACATTAGCACGGCGTTACTTTGAAATAGTATCTTCTTATTTTTAATGTTTTTGTGTAATTCTAATTTGGATCCACAGAAAAAAATTACAAACAATTAAGTTGATTTCTCAACTTTATGAATGAAAACCCCACTGTTGTTGACTCCGTGGTATTTATTGTGGTGTTTTGTGACAATAAACGAATGCATGCCACGGAAATGTTCATCAAAACTTTACTGAGGTAATACTCAAGTAGAATACATATATATATATATATATATATATATATATATATATATATATAATCGATTCATATTTTTAAAATATTTTCCGCATTTTAATTGAATATACAGCATATGTCGATTATATAATAGATTTTAAGCAAGTTATGGTTAATTGTTTTTTTTTTTAAACTGGCAATAAAAAACGTCAGTAATTACACCTTAATGCACTGTTACAAAAATATAATGGTTGCTATTATTAAACACAATGTTCTTTTTGAAATAATATTCCCTAATGCTTGTTAGGAATATACAAATACCATTGATTTTATTTGGACAAATGTATGAGTGCATGTCCATCTAAAACTTGAATAATACACAACTAACACGTACAAAATTAGTATACTTTTAATCAGTATGACCTCGGATGTATGATATTAAAAGGTAAATAAAGCACATTTAATATTTACAGGTCTAATATACATTTATATAATTTAAGTTTATCAAGGTGTACACACATATTTTACTGTTATCATGTAGTTTGTTTTCACTCAACTACAAAAGGGAAGAAACGCTGATTATTCCACAGAATTATTTTCCTTAGGCGGAGTAATGCTGGTTGTGTGTGTCCAGACACATGAATTACTTCATAAGAAATAGGGCAGAAGAAAACCGGGAAAAGAGGGAAGAAAAAGGGATTAGAATATGTGTAATATTTTCGTCTTGATCAATGCAGAAACGTCTGCTATTTATTACAATAAATAAAGTATAATATTATAGTTATCTTTTCTAATAATCCCTGTAGTCAGCCGTTTTCGCTGAACGCTCAGAAATAGGATATATAACTTGCTACTTTCTTTTATTATATTTCTAATTCTTAATTATCAAGAGAGGTAAACCAAAAAATAAAAATTGTTATATTATGAGCAGATGTTCTCTTTGATTCGATTCCGGAAATAAATAATTCTGTTTGTGTTAATGATCTCAATAAGTCCGTTTACCCAGAACTGATATTGTAGAAAATGAAAAATAGTGATTTTTTCACCAGTAAAATACATTGTAAGATTCATTTCTTTGTGTATATTAATTTACTTTCATAAAAATTTGCTCCTAAATTTTAAAAATGTACACTTTTGTCAGAAAAGAATTTGAGATATGCATCCTATATTTCTGAAATAAAGTTAATATTTATGCATTGCTTCAAAATAAATAAACCAGCATTTCGGTTTCTATTTCAATGACGTCACCGACAAATGAGCATCAAATAAAGCCCGCATTTTCTTAATGTAGGTTAGTGTTCTTGGCAAAAATGATAAAGCGAATTGCGCGTACTATAAAAAATAAATAAAATACAATTCATCCCTATCCTCCATCCAACCTATCCATAGCCTTGAGTCCCTGGAGGAGCACAGGCCATCTACAACTTTGTAGATGCTTTTGTAGCGAGGAGTTATTTTTACAGGGTGAGAGTGCTGGCACGACGCCCAACCATTCCCAGAAGGTACATAAAGCGCCTAGACTCCCCAAAATGGTCATCCATCTGATACTGGCCAAGCTCAACATTGCTTAACTCCGCATTGTGTCGCACATTTACGTTTAATCACCGGTTCTCGCCAGATCACTGAAGTAATCGCTATTCTAGATAACTCGATAAGTGTGTAAGTAAGTTGCTTTGCTATGGAGCCATGAGGCATGCCGGTAGATGACGGAGTACATTATTCCTAATGGAAAGTTCGATCCAGACTATTAAATAGTCTTTTCATGCGCTAATAAAGAATAATTGTTAACAGAAGAAAAAAAAACACAAATTGACTAGTGAAATAGGCAAATACATGATAAAAACATTTAAAAAAAACAGTAAAAACATGATTTTCACGAAACTACAACTTTGCATTATTACGGAATTATTATTATTACTCACTAGGAATTTTCACACAGGCTATAATCATATAATTTTCTTTAAAGCTTCCCTACCCCCCCCCCATTCCTCTTTGCACTCATCCAGTGGAAATCTAATTAGTGCTTTTTTCTACTCGGTTTATTCCCAAAATTATTGGTCGATGTACATTACTGCATTATCTACTGCATCTTTCTTGAACGGGTATACATAATTAAAAAGTAAACCCTTCTATTTAATTCTCGATAGTAGATGGGGTTTTTTTTCGCTTGGGCATAACCGTGATATATTATGCCAATTCTTATCTTATTATTAGTGGTTATCACCCATTGTGAGAATTGAAACTTTAACTTCTAGAAGATCATCACACATAACTCATTATGTGTAATAAATTTATTCATTGCGCCTTGTGTCCATGTGGCCAATGTTAGTATGAACTTTAATGGTTAAGACTTAATCTTGTTTAACATGCGTTAGTATTAACAAACACTGGCACTTAGAACATTTGTATACGTAACACCATTATCGATTTTGTCATGAATCCCTAACAACCAAAGAGTAAAAAGTAGTTTAGTCAATAATCTAAATGAAAAATTCTGAAAGTTAATACTTCTACCATATACGCGTCTAGCGCTGAAAATTCTATTCCTTATTTAAGCATGACAGATTAAAGCAGCCGCAGTTATTCACACGAGAGCAATCTGTCGGCTCGAACTGCTACATATAGATATGCGTCCAAGCATCTATATAGCCGTTTAAGCTTATGTTTTCAATAGTCATTTGCTTGTTTTATCATACTATCGACGCCAGAGTTATTTCCTTTTGCTCGATTATTTCTATGCAAACATATTCTCCCTTAGTCAGGACCAACAAATATTTTTAACACCAGAGTTATCTTGGTTAGGATCGGATTACACTTGGCTCAGAATTAAAACGAGATTTCGTTTGCTTTTATTGCCTAGACGAACTACAATCTTGAGCGGATTCGGGAATCGCGATGTGTAAAATGTAAATGTTGTCTTGTACATTTTTATTTACCTTCTCATGAATAAGCATGTTCGTTATTCTATATGTGGAAGCAATGTATTTATTTGCCTCCATCAACAGAAGAATGCAAAAGTGTAATCATTAAAGCTATTTAATGAGTATTGGTACAAGGAAGCCTGTAGAAGTTATTAATCATTAATTTCAAGTATAAGTGCCTGTCACGACAAATTAAAACGCTATACTAACATTTAGTGCGGTAAATCGACTGATCAGAGCGGCTCATAACTGACAAAAAGAATAAACAAGCTCGATTTTTAATCTGCTATCTAGTTCTCAAATATTTGACAGTCTGGATTGAACCGAAAATAAAATTGTTTCACACTGCAGGGTGCTAAGATAAAGTTGTCGCGCTAGAAAAGACAACATGATTCCATCTCTATTTGATTAAAACAGGTTTTCTTTTTTTATTCAGATCAAAAAAAGGCTGCTATATTGTCTGAAAGTTGCACAATGTTCAACGATTGGGATCGAAATACCGTGGTTGTAGAAATCATGCTCAGTGCCGATTCAGGTTATGATAACACGAACATTTCTAGCACCCTAAAAATGCAAATCCGTACGGCTTGACGCTTGACGGCAAACTCAACGCATCGGCCTGCCAACGGTTATGGTCTTTGGTGTGATTTAAAGTGGGGACCACATCATGCCACTTCAGATCTTTGAAGCGGCTTGAAAGTCAACACCAAAGTGTACCTGGTGAGTGTTGTGAGCCTCCGCTGCAATCATCTGGCCGCTGGCAGATCCTGGGTGTGGAAGCAGAACTCCACGCCGGCCCACAAATCCAAAGAGACCCAGGCTTGACTTCAGAAGTAGTTCTACGACTTTGTACTCTTCTCTCACTGTCCTCCTTTTCCCTCGATCTGAATCCGCTGGACTACTTCGTTTTGTTATACGTTGAGACCTTCACCAACATTACCTCCCGAAACACCAAAGCCAGCCTAAGCCGCCATCCGCAGAGTATTCGTCGATCTCCCGCCGGCGCTTGTCGAAAAGGCATGCTCCCAGTTCCGGATCCGTACGGAGGCGGTAAGTGAGGCTGAAAGCGGCTACATTGAGTAGATGTCAACTCTACTGCATAATGAAGTTAATTGAATTAATTGTGTTAATAAAAGTTTTAAATTAAAAGTGTACTGTTGCTTTTTTTAGGGCGATAATTTTACCGTCCTATTCTGTGTTTAGATTTATTATTCGCTGACTGAGAAAAGATTAAGAAAAAATTAAGTGTAGTGTCAGAACAATACTACACTTTTATCATAACAAAAAAGGCTAAGCAATAGTTGTGAGCATTTGTAGTCATGATAGCGATTTTATTTGATTGATGATCGTATATTCTACGTGTGTTTTTTTTTTGGGGGGGGGTTCGCTTGGTTTAATACCAAACTTGGTTGCGGGTTTTATCGGTGTTACGTCATGCGGCTGTTTGAATCCGAGATTATATAAAAGGTTTCTATTCTCCAGAGTCCGTTACTGTTAATTAGTGACCCGTCTTACGGATGACTTATAATAAGCGACACGCATACACGTCAATGCGCATCAAGCTAATGGACTTTTTTTTTTGCTTGCTTAAAAGTGAGTGTTTGACGCAAATCGGTCAACCTTTACGGATTGATGTTTACGGTTCATGTGTCGTCCATAACACGAGATAATCCCTTCATCGAGCAAACGTTGGTGGATTAAAATATGTGACGATATTTTCATTTCCAATTATGTTTCGAGTAAGGGTTTTGTCTCATATATATTATTATACGTATATAAATATACATATGTAATAGATTACATATAAAGTGCACTTGAAAATAACAATGGAATTATATGAAAATAAATAAATATATATTTTGGAGTCAAACTCCATCTTCATTATGATGTTTTCTTTCTTTTTTTCTTCTTCTTCCTTCTTGTCATATTGTAAACTTCAAGAAAGCAAAGTCTGTTTTTAAAGATCCGCGAGTTTTCTCTCAGCGGTTGTACTTTGAAATGTTGTAATGTGGCGTTTGCTACGCGAGATTGGCGTAAAGGGTATGAGTTCCATTATAGAAGGGTTGATTTAATTTCAATAAAATAAAATACGCTTGAAGGCATAATCACAAGTCAATATTAGGAAAATATTGATAATTTAAACATATTTCGGAGTAAAACGCCATCCTCAGTATAGTGTTTTCTTTCTTTTTTTTCTTTCTTGTAAAAGAGAACACCATACTAATGATGAATAAAGTCTGACTCGGAAATACTTTTAAATTATAAATTTCAAACAAGCAAAATATATGTTTATTTTCCTGATATTGCTTTGTGATTTGGCTTTCAAGCGTACTTATGGACAAGCGTATTTAGTTTATTCAAATTAAATTAACGTTCCTATAAAGTAACTCACACCCTAGCCGTTAAGTATATATATATATATATATATATATATATATATATATATATATATATATATATATATATATATATATAAAATATATGCCGATTAAGCAACACTGAATATTCGGCGTTTCATCCACTATAGGATTCATCAGGCTTATGCGCGAATTTTGTGGTTGTTTCTCGTTTTTATATATGTTGAGGATTTTAGTAAGCCAATCAGCTTTCTAGTATCCACCGCGCCCCTTCCTATCAGCCAATGGGCATGCATTTTATCGAACAAAGGATCTGTTTTAGAACTAGGTTAGTGATTTAAGGCAGTCGATTTTCCTCATGTCTGCTCTTTTTTTATATATAAATATACATATGTGTACACACATACATGCACACATACATACACATATATATGTGTGTGTGTGGTCGTTTATGTATATTCGTGTTTACTTTATTTATTTGTTTGTTTTCTATTGTTTTTGTTAATTTTTAAGCTATTTTGTATCGCTATCCTAGAGTAAGTTTTATTTTGTGAACACAATTGTTTGCTATTTCTCGTCTACAGTTTAATAGATTTGGGGGTTCTTTAAAGTACAGGATAGCAAATTTTTCATAGAGGCATAATTTACATGGGTCATGTAAATGTCTGCACGGGGTAGCTTGTCTCATTATTTTCCATTCGACTACCGGCGAATATCCGCTTTCTTTGAGTTCCCAGTATTTATTCGCTAGTGTTGTTTTTTATAAGTTTTTTTTTTATTTTTGAATGTACTTTTGTGGTCATAGTATCGGGTTTTGAAATCTAAGGAAGTCATGCCTACGTAATATTTCTTGTTATTCGGGTTTTCTTTCGCAAATATTGTTGCTTGATACACTACGCTTTTTGTTAGACATTTATATTGAACTGGGCAAAGTGTGCGGTGTCTACAGTTGCATTCATCTTGTTTGTTATTATTATTTTTATTTATGGTATGGTTGTTCTTGTCCGAGGTTGGTTTGTTATTATTATTATTATTATTATTATTATTATTATTATTATTATTATTATTATTTCTGCTAGTGTTAGTTTTATTTTTGTCATGGTGTCTACCTTTTTATTGTTTATTTTGTTGTTGTTTACATTGTTTTTATTTAGTATTTTGTTATTATGTGATTTAATTATTATCTCTAAATTTTCACAACAACTGTAAGATAACTTCAAGGTATTTTTATTGAAGATTTTGTGTGAGGGGTTGGTTGCGGGAACGTGTTTTTCAATAAGGTCTAGAAATTTCTTACCAAGTTTTGTTTTTAACATTTGATTGTATGGGGCCGTATACAAAATTATAGTTCTTTTTCTTCTATTTTTGATTTTATTATAGTTGTTGGTGTTTTATTGCTTATATTTGATATCGATATTTTTGTATCCACTATTTTTTAGGGCTGTTTCGTAGATATTGGTTGACCTGTTAAATGCATTTTCATCGCTTGAGTTATTACTGAGTATACTTACGATCGAGTTGGGAATGTGTTTTATAATTAATGGTGGGTGGTAGTAGCGTTATCTTTTAATATATATGTGTATGTATGTGTGCATGTATGTGTGTACAAATATATATGTGTATGTATGTGTGCATGTATGTGTGTACACATATGTATATATATATATATATATATATATATATATATAAAAGAGTGCCTTAAACCACTAACCTAGTTCTAAAACAGATCCTTTGTTCGATAAAATGCATGCCCATTGGCTGATAGGAAGGGGCGCGGTGGATACTGGAAAGCTGATTGGCTTACTAAAGTCCTCAACATATATAAAAACGAGAAACAACCACAGAATTCGCACATAAGCCTGACGAATCCTATAGTGGATGAAACGCACAATACTCAGTGGAGCTTAATCGCCATATATATTTTATAAATTACTAACTAGCTCTACTTACGTATTGAGCACTTTTGGAGTAAATACTTCAAGTTTACGCATAAATCTATACTTTCGTATATTAGGTTTATGTGAGTAAATGAAGTACTTATATATATGTATGTATATATATATACATATATATATACATATATACATATATATACATATATATATATACATATATATACATATATATACATATATATATATATATATATATATACGCGTGTATATTTGTTTAATAAAATTTCCTACCAAACTCCTCTGTGAGCTTTTGGTTTAAGATATGAAACTTAATAAAGAGGGTATTCGAATTCAGTATTTTACGATCGGGCCACTTTTTTTCAAATTAACTTGATTTATGAGTAATATAAAATTGGCGAGTAAGAGAGTTGGCTTTGTCGTATTTGCAACAAAGGAGTTCGTTTTTTTTTGTTTCTTTGTTTAAGGTGGAAAATGGTAATGTGAAAGAAGCGTTCATCCGCCGATAGCGATAAAAAAAACATTATCTACTTGTGTGTGTCTCGAATGAGAAAAATAATGAGATTGAGTAGAAACTTGTTGATGTTTTGTATATATCCAAAAAGCATTTTTGTAAACTCAATTTGACAGTCGAAACTGATTATTTGAATGTGAGGTAAACAAGGTAAATCTATGCAATGACTATTTAAAGTGTATATAATTTTAATTTTATGTCAATTCCTTCAGGGTTTGTGGTTATTTATTGTTGATAATTTTCTCAAGTTATTTACGCGTATGTTTTAACATTTTCATTGTTTTATCGACTAGTATAAATTCTAACAATTCAATATATGGCCCATGATTGTATTGTTTAAGTTCACTCGCCGTTTGAAGAATAACCCATCATAAACCTGCATTGTCGTTGTGAACAAAGGTTTCTGCATATCTGTCGATACAAAAATACTTAGATGATATTTTGATTCATGAAAGTTCGTTACAAAATGCATTCATCCATTTAATTTGCAAAGAATAAACGCACAAGCTATTCCCATTTCAAAGTTGTAAAAGGCAAGGAGAATTAAGGGGGCTATGTACAAAGGACAACAACTGAACAGATAAGCGTGACAGCTTGTGAAAGAGAGACAATTGGGTGGGATGGGAGCTCGGAACCATAGCCAACAGAGTAAGAGTCATTGTTGAGATGATCGTTTCCAGTTGATTGAGGTATTATTGGTACTGCACAGTTCTACAAAATCTACACTTTCAGGCTTAGCCTTCTCCCTTTGAGAAGGGGTTTGTTTATTACAAATCTAGCAGGGAAAGCGGACGGAGCTGCCCAGGTATTTTTGCAGGCCACGGTGCTCTTTCTGTATGGCACTGATTCTTCAAACCCAACTCCCTGCCCATTGTGTCACAGCATCCCACCATGAAATGGAGATAATATCGATAAAGAGAGACGGCAAGACAAAAGGACAGATAGACAGATAGCTCGTCTCGATGCATCAAGTTACATTTCCCGACTACATTACAGATAGCAATCTTACTGAAAATATTGCCAGCTAAGATAAAGAAAACACTCGCTCGTGGTTTCGCGACTTCTGTCTGGTGCCCTTAAAAGGGTTACTCTAACATTTCTAAGCAAATATTTCCTATCTCATCTCCGCAAAGATAAACTTGATTGCGGAGTACAAAATAGAAAATGGTTGGTTGCTGAGGACAGCTATTGATTTTTTTTCTTTCGTCGCTCTATGCGTGTCAGTTGATTTTCGGCTTTCGTATCTTATCGGATAAGATTCGAATTTATTTCGAATAAGTAGGCATTTTTTTATAGTTTCCCTTTTAATTATATTTTTTTACAAATAATATTATATTCCATTGATTGTGCTTATTTGTAGTCCAATCTCCATCGACATGTGTGCCCCATTATCATCTTTTTTTAATTTAAGAAATATAAGGAAATATAATTCGCTGAACTGTTGAAATTTTATGATGAGTCGTTTTCATTGGTAATCGTTATCTCGTCTATTACCCACATAGTACACGACCAACGACGAGTAAGCACACTAGTATAATATAAAGAAAATGCTGAACACAAGTTATAATTAATAAATTGCGTATGTCTTGTGTTTTAAACATTTTGTAATATTTAAAACAAATTAAAGCTATGAAATAGCATGCAATGATAAGGTTAGTTTCGGTGCCTATACGCAACAATAAGCAAAGAAATACACCCACACAAAATACTTGTATATTATGGATACAATAAAGCATATGCGTACGGACATCTATATATTTGTAAGTATAATTAAGTATTACAAAGATAATAATAAATAGGAATATATAGATCATTAAGAACTGTGATGTATTTACTTATCGACACAAAATGATAATAATAATTGGTTCTTGATACTTAACCGTATCACTGTTTCTTTACATAATCTAGCTTATATAAACTGATCTAACAGAGCAACGAAAATCAGATTTAATCTTGTATAAGTTTATTGAATACCATCAGCAAGGGGGGGGAAGAACTTTACGTTCGTAAAATACGCTTCATATTCATGCCGATTTAGTATTTCATTATCACATTGCAATTTCTCCCCTCTTCTCTCTCTCTCTCTCTCTCTCTCTCTCTCTCTAGATACATACACACACACACACACATATATATATATGTATATATATATATACATATGCATATATATAAACACCCGCAATACCATAACACCAATACGATCCACCTATTTTATTGCAATCAAATGCATCCGGGCTTAAAGTTAGGACAACTCGCTATAAAAACCTCATCCATAGATACATCTCCCCTATAAGCAAAAATAACATTAGATCCATCATTTATTATAACAAATTAAAAACCCAAAACTTAGTTATTAAAAACAATCCCCCGCTTAAACCACAATAATGCACCAACGTCATCTCTCAGTTGAAATGCCCGTTTGGAGGATTTAACTTCTATAACATCAATGCAAATAATAGTTACGTTAAACATACGACCAAAACATTACGTCGAATTTTGTGGCATATTCTAACAATTACATAACATGCACCACCGCTCCCCTCGAATTTCAGAGCAATTTTGATTATCAACACAAAAATACTACACCACGAAACAAATGTTAAGAAGGTAACAATCGTTGAAGCGCTTTACATGAAAACGCAGAAACTGGCCTAAATCGGGCCACATTTCAGAACATTACCAATACGCTCATATGCCTCGAACAAGCGATCCTCTCTGGCCAACATCCATCGGTTCCTGCCAGTCACCCTAGAACAGCCATGTTCTCCTCACTTTCCACACTTAACGAACGACCCGACCGCTGTCAGCAATCAAAATTAACTTGGCTCGCACCCCAACTACTAATTAAATAAATCTTCTCATAATTCCTTACCGAAATTAACACACATTCCTGATGATGCGAAGACGATTTCACGAAAAGTTTAAAACGCGGACACTCCGAGAAGAAAAAATGCTTGGACCCTTACATCCATACGTTCGACGCATATACAAAAAGATAATACGAACAAATGAAAAAAAAATGTATTATTAAACAGATGTTTCCGTTGTTTTTAACAATTTTTACCTGACTGAAAAAAGGATGCATTAATACACGCTATCTATCTATCTATCTATCTATATATATATATATATATATATATATATATATATATACACAGAAGTGTTACAAAATAAAAGAAACACCTTTAAAATCAACAAAAAATTATTTTAATATGGTGTAGATCCAGTTTTTGCAGCAATTACAACCTCTATTCTCCGAGTTATTTAATCATACAAATTGTGAATTGTTCCCAAAGAGATTTTATCTAATTCTTCAACTAAATATCCTGAAATTCCTTTAGAGAAGATGGCGGCGGGAATTGATTTCATTACTTGAATCTCAAAAAATAGACCATATATGTTGAATAATGTTGAGATCTGAGGATTGTGGTAGCCAAATCAGATGCTCAACCTCATTTGAATGCTCTTCGCGTCAATCGTTAATAAGTTTAGCTGTATCGATTGGGGCATTATCATTTTGAAAGATAGCGCCCCTCTCTCCGGAAATATTTCTTTTTTTTTTCTTTTTTTTTTTACACACAGTGATCACCACTTATCTAGTACATTACGTTAGTGTGGAGATTTGATGAAGTTTTTACTTAAGGGGGCGGTTCATTAGGAATTTGTAAACGTTGGACTTGAAGACATCCAAGTTTTAGTCCGGTGGGAAGCAGGCAGACGGAACAGACTTGAACCATAGGATTAACTCGGTCACCCAAAATTCCTAAATAGTCTCGACTGTTAATTCTTCCATGAAGAGTAATCATTGGGCCAGCGGATTTTCAAGAAATAGCACCCCCGTCATGATTTATGGTTGGGAGAAGACAGTGTGGATAAAATGCTTCTTTCGCCTGCCTCCAAACGTAGACTCGGTCTGTGGTCGGTAATAAAGAAAATGATGTTTCGTCCGAGAAGGTCACAGTTTTTCCGCTGCTCGAGGCATCAGTTTTAGAGGTGTTTACACCACTCTAATCATTTTGAAACATTTGACGTTAAGAGCAAGTGTTTTCTAATTGAAGCTCTTCCCTAAAATCCAGGTTTGTGCAGCTCTCGACGAACAGTTTTTTGTGGAAACTGGGTTCTGTAAATGTTTATTGAACTCTGCAGTAATTTTGGGAGCCGCAATCTTGCGATCTTCTCTAACAACTCGCTTAAGAGTCCGACGGGCTCTTTCAGACATCTTCATCTGTCGACCAGGCTGGTGCTTTTCTGAGGACGTTTTTCCTTATTTTAAAAAGCAGTCATTACTTTTGAGACAGTGTTTCTTGAAAGGCTAAACATTCGTGTAGTTTCCTTTACACTAGCATTTCCCATACGAGCTCCAACAATTTGAAGTCAATAAAGTTTGTCATGTTTCTATGAAAAAAGCTGTTGATATCTTTAAATATTTGCAAAAGAAATTTATTTTAATTAACCATACCATATGACATAAATAGACATAAGAGCATAAAAATATGTAAAGATTTGATTGTTTAAAAGATATTCGAAGATTGATGCCAAAAATGTTAGGTGTTTTTAAGTTATGATTACTATTTTCTGTTAATTTCACTGTTAAAGTGTTTGGCGATTAATATTTTCACACAAAAAGTCGCACATACATAATCTTCTGTTTTATTTATATAGAAGTGTTTTATAAGGTTTGGTCTAATTTTCTTGGATTAAAATGTAAATAGAATATTAAGATTTAAAACCTTTGTTTTTTTTATTGAATTTCTATAATTAATATACCACATATTCAAAACGAATGATTATGTCATCCTGGTGATAAAATTTTGGGGAATGTTTATAAGTAAGCGTTATCGGAATTGTAAATAAAAATATAACAGCTAGGCTATATGATAAAAACATTTTAATCGACTCTTAGAAGTTTTAGATCTTTCTGTTCAATGCCATAACAATGGAAATATGCCGGTGTTGTTCGCTAATAATCTAATCAGAAAATGGCAGAAAGGATAACATCAAACATCACTTTAAAACGAATGTTTTTATATTTTTTTTTGTATGGTTTGCTTTTCTGGGAACAAAACGAAACACATTGGAAGCATCGATCAATATGCTTGATATGGAGAAAAAACTAAAGCTAAAAATATGCAATATATAATGAAACCAAGTCGATGGATCCGACAGCAATATGGGAAAATATAAAATGGAACAATTTCCATGACAATCATATGTCGAGTAAAACTGATTTTCATCACCCGTGGTCGTTTTCAATATTCAAGTGACATGTAATGACAGGTTCTTTCGGGAAAGCATTTCTATTGGTAAAAGAATTTCTAACACGAACTCCAACGATTCCATTATATATCATGGTGGATAATGGAAGCATGTCAGGCCCACTCGACATGCAATGGCCTTATTTTTTTCTCTTTTGGTTGAAATATAAGTCTACAAACCACGTGTTTTCCCTCCGTCTTTTTGCTTTGTTTTATTTTACATTCGTTGGCAACACGTAGCCTTTAATTTTATTTAATTGTTTTCTTTTTTTTTCAGAAAAAAAACATATCATTTTAAAGATCATTTATTGAAGATATATATCATTAAAACTGTATATATATCATTTTACATTAACATCAACAAGTCGTTTTTTTTCATGATGCAATCGTAGTTCAGTGCGTTCCCATTGTAATTTTAAATCATAGAGTATACAGATATTAAAAGACGGATTAAAATAAGTTTAGATATTTCATTTCCGAAATTAATCTAACTTTGATCTGAGAGAATAGTATTTCATATGTCACCTACGATATGCCTGATTAATGAATTGCTAGTATTAAACGTGTTTCACCTTCTAAAAGATATAAGGATCTAGCCATTTTTTTTTACTTTCCGCTGTAGAGTTGTCGTTACTAACAGAACCAGTACGTCAATACCTTCTAAAGGAATTAGGAAAAGCCACATTTTTACTGACCACACCTGATGCAAATTGTTAATAAAAAAAATTGTAAGTATCATATACTCAGTTACACCCAGAAATATTGAGCAAACAGAGTACAGAAGAGGTGCAAGGCTAATAGTTTAAATATCTATAGCACTTGATGAATGATGGATTTTGCAGGAATTTTTTTCTGAAAGTCCTACTACATGCAGTCATGGTCATTTATTATTTATTACATTGCAGTTAGACTGTGCTTGTCGCATCAGTGGCTATAAAATCACAATTCTTCACAGTACTGGATAGTACATACGTGGCATGCATAGAGGAAACAGCACGAGTGCTACATAATTAAAACCATCAATGTCATTTCCGGATGTAAATGACACGTTCAATTTCTACGTCCTCACCAGGGTGTACAATCATTGCTGGACTATGAATCTATACAGTTCATCATGGAAAAGAATATCAAAAATTGTTATTGTTAGATATGTTGATAATGCAAACTATTTATAGATTCAAATCATCCGTATATCAACGGCCACTTTTCACTGCACAGTATCTGAATTTAAACACTCACTATATAAATAAAGAATTCTAAACGCAAATACACCGAGTGTTCAGTGCCGAATCTGTTCGCTTGCAACGAAAGGTGTAGTTTCTTTAATAGGATATTTATATAAACTATTATCTGCCGTATGTTTGTTTATTACACCTTCTGGATCATAACAAGTCACAAAACACGTTTGGAATAAATTCACTTTCAACAATTACCCGTGTAGTGAAAACACATGCTTTTCGTAATCTTCATTTTTTTTTCAATAGTTTGTTTACTCTGCTGGGGTTGTGGGGGTTCTCCGTTTGCCCAGTCTTATTTCGTAAATCGTTAGATGAAAGTACACATTATTTGTCTAAGACGCCCCTCCATATTTACGTAATAGCTTTCGAAACCCTAACGAAAATATTAGTAACGTGCCCTACAACGTTTATTTGATGTATTAAACTAATCAACAACTATTTATTACATTTTAATGTCCTTCTTTGAACACCTCTTAAAGCGTTTAAACCGTACTAGATTTTAAATTTCTTTAAGGAGAGAGAGAGAGTTGCGTATGATGATCAACATTGACATTTATTGGTGAGAATGCGCAGATTATTTTTTTTACAAATGAGTTACCACTTATCAATGTCCAGAGGCCACTCGAGAATAAGGGTTAATGAGTGTAAGGTAATCCATGGGAGAATATCGTAGTAATCGTTAGTAGTTGAAATTCAGTAAATTGGATTACTTATGGGAACGGCTCATCAACAAGTTGTTTACGTTATACTTGTAGTCGACCAATATTGTAGTCAGTTGGAAAGCAGGAAAACGGTACGGAGTTCCACAGGTGTGCAGTTCTAAGAAAAAAAGCTATTACGTTTAGGTTTAGACATAGATAAAGAGTGGAGGAAATTATTGATGTTGGTTTCAAAAAGACGAGTGTATTTCGTGAAAGACAGACAAGGGAGCTCAGACGAGCACTTACCATGAAAATAGCAATAAAGCAGAGACAGGCTCGCAACGTCTCTTTTGTTGGAAAGGGGTTGCAGGGAGGTAACAGGCAAGGGAAAAAGGCATCCCCAAGAGTTTACGAAGTTTGTTTTGAACTCTGTCAAGGCAGGAAAAGTTTATCCTAGCAACTCCTGCACAGACGAGAGAAATCAGAGAGAACTTTGTCATTTACGCCCCTTG
>NW_027633453.1:0-2500 GCF_053919585.1 Euprymna scolopes
CGCTTTATCGTTTTTTTTGTTTTTTTGCAGCCGCTGTGCCACCGCCGCTAGCTAAAAAAACAAACTACTCGCGACATTGCAATGCCGTCACGCCTCCTCGCACAGACCTCCTCGCACACTACTAAATCTATATAAACAAAAACTAATATAAAAAAACCAAGTGCTGAACCCTGGACGGGGGATCACTCGGCTCGTCCGTCGATGAAGAGCGCGGCCAGCCGCGATAACTGATGCGAATTGCAGGACTCAGTGAACATCGACACCTCGAACGCACATTGCGGCCCCGAGATCCCTTGTCTCGGGGCCACGTCCGGTCGAGAGGCGGAACGTTACATGTCTTTCTCCGTTAACGAAACGACATCTTGCCGTCCCCGTGCCCGCCCGGTCCTCGGCACGGTGGTAACCGGGACGTCGCAGGAGCGAGTGACGAGGGGAAGAAAAATAAAAAAAGAATTGACTCCTTTCAATGTCTTTTTTTTTTTTAAAACCCTCTCCGGCCTCCTCCTTCGTCTCCCGCTGGCAGACCGCGGAGTCTTTTCCCTTTTCGACCGCGTGAAGAAACACTGTGGAGGAGGAGCAGGAGGAGTCTGTCCGAAAGCAGCCGAAGGGAGACCAAAAAAAAAGTACCGACCTAACCGACTGCCGACGTAAGCGCCGCCTGCTCGTCTCGCTCTCTGCCTCATGAAGGTGTCTCTCAGCGACGCCTCGAGCAGCGCGACGAGCACGGCCGTCGCACCGTAAAAAGGTGGCCGCGTCGTAGGCAACGCAACGTCGGATGGGGAGGACCCACGCTTTTTTTTAATTGTTGGCTTCTTCATTTTCGGTCGGACGGGCGCTATATCGGCCAGCCGTCGTCACACGGAGGGTACCGATCGAGATTCCTCTCCTCCAAACACCACACTCTACTAAAAACCGCCGCCCTCGGCTCGACGAGACGACCCGCTGAACTTAAGCATATCGCTAAGCGGAGGAAAAGAAACCAACCGGGATTCCCTTAGTAACGGCGAGTGAACCGGGAGAAGCCCAACGCCGAATCCCGTCGCAAGTTAAAGGCTTCGGGACGTGTGGCGCATGGGTCGAAGGCAGCCGTTCGTTTTCGTCTCGCATAGTTCGGAGTTCCCTCGATCGGGGCCGCCCGCGGCGGGTGCCAGGCCCATTCGGTGCGGACGGCGAGCGACGGCCTTCGATCCGAGAGTCGGGTTGCTTGGGAACGCAGCCCAAATCGGGTGGTAAGCTCCATCCAAGGCTAAATACCGGGACGAGTCCGATAGTCGACAAGTACCGTGAGGGAAAGTTGAAAAGAACTTTGGAGAGAGAGTTCAAGAGAACGTGAAACCGCCCAGGGGTAAACGGGTGGGACCGCTCACCGCGATCGCGGGGGACTCAGTCCGGTGCTGCCTAGGCTCGAGCCCAAACTCGATGTGTGTTCTTGAAAGAGAGGCCGTCGCGGCACAGGTCGTCGTTCGTCGTGTCCGCGGGGGACTCGTTCCCCGCGGTTCCAGCTTTTGTGCCCGCGTCGCCGACGAAGGAGACGGGCCGCGTGGATAGCGGGAAGGGAAACGTGGTGACGACCGCGGCGTCGGTAGGTGGCTGGCGTCGGTTGGCTGCGACGGAGGGGACTCGTCCTCTCGATCGCTGCTGCCGCCGGGCCCTAACCCGCCGCATCCGTCGCCGCCGCTTCTTCTTTCCTCCTGCTCCCTCCGCGCGCGACTCCGCTGCACCCGTCCCCTTCATCATCGCTCGGCGTAATCATGGCGCGGGCGCTTCGGCGCGACCTCCGCGCGGCCGGCACCGGACGCACTTCCCCTCCGGTCCGTCGTCGCGACCCGTTCCCGGCGTGCAGGTCGAACACGCGGGTTTTTTTCCGTAGGCGGCAGGCGTTTCATCACCCTGAAAACCCCCGTCTTCCCACCTTGTGAAGTCGGGGGCCACCGGCCGTCGGGCCCGCGAACGTAACTGCCCCTTTCTGCCGGGAACGGAGGAAATCTGACACGATCCGTTACACGTGGCGAGCCGGTCCGTTTTGATCCCGCCGGAAGTCGCGTGCGGGCGACGCACTCTGTGTGTCGCTCCTTAGGCGCCCCACCGTCTCGGGCGCGTGCGCGATGAGAGGCGGGATAGGACTGGCGCGGCCTCGCCGTCACGCACCTCGCCGACGTTTCGGGTTCTTGTCGGGGGCAACCCCGCCCGCGCCCGTTTCCGTTCCGGAGAGGTCGCTCGGCGACGCTTTTTTACTCGAGCCGCCCGCCACCCCGGGTCAGCGACGTGCATCGGCAACCCACCCGACCCGTCTTGAAACACGGACCGAGGAGTCCTGGCCGTTCGCGAGTCGTAGGGGCCACCTCTGACTAACCCCGAAGGCGAAGCGAAAGCGAGAGAGCGTGTAGGAGGGCGTCGATCGGGAGAGGTGTCGTGGCAAGTCGTCCGGGGGTCGTCGGGGGGTGTCGTCGGTCTCGTGCCGTCGTCTTCTCCTCGCCTCACCCGCCTCCGAGCCGTGCCC
>NW_027633453.1:7500-20000 GCF_053919585.1 Euprymna scolopes
AGCAGGGCTGCTGAGTTAGCTTATAGGAGCGAGCTAAAGTAAGAAAGAAACACGCCGAAACACACCGACCGGCACCCCCGACGACGACCACGGGTAAACGGCGGGACTTTGCCGCCTCTTAAGCAAGTTTGACTGACGACTACCACGGCTATTCGGCTAGGTAGGTAGGTAGTCCTCCTCCTCGGCCACCTAGCCGTCGTCGTCGTCGATCGAGCGACCGGGTATATTCAAGACGCCTCTACCGACACCACCACACCAGCGGGCAGTTTAGCGAGCTTGCCAACTCCTCTGCCTCCTCAAGCGCTTCCAGACGCCTACCGACACCACATGCTGCTGGCTGGCTGTCTGTTGTTACAATGGAATTTAAAAAAAAAAACAAACAAAAACCCCAACTCTATTAAGATTTTCGATAGTTGGAAAATAATAATAAATTAAGATTTTCGATAGATTGAAAATAATGATAAATTGATTTTAGCAGGGCTGCTGAGTTAGCTTATAGGAGCGAGCTAAAGTAAGAAAGAAACACGCCGAAACACACCGACCGGCACCCCCGACGACGACCACGGGTAAACGGCGGGACTAACTGTGACTCTCTTAAGGTGTGAGGAGGCTTTGCCTCTTAAGCAAGTTTGACTGACGCCTACCGACACCGGTCAGGTCGGCGAGGCTCCCGGCGGCCCCGAGCGGGACCACAGGTTGCGGAAGGCGTCCAAGTGAGCGGCGGCGACGCCAGGAGGCCCCCGGGGTCGACTCCGCGGCCCCGGGTCGGTGTGCGGGCCTCCAGAGCTCGATAAAGTAGTGGTGTCGCTAGCGGTCGAGAAGGCACTTTTCGACGCCTACTGCCACCCCCACATGGCGGTAGGCGCAAAACTGGAAAATCGCCGACCAGAAATGTCGCTTCGTATAATCGACGTTTTTTTGACCACCATTTTCAGGTGTCGGAGGTGGGTCTGGACGAATACCAACACCATTTCTGGGGTTTCACAACCGCCCGGCTTCTCCGACATATGTTGGAAAGGAGTAGCGATCGAGCGAAGGGGGCTGTCGGTAGGCGGCCGCGGGTTGCATGTGTGCCCGGGACAGCACCCCCATCCAACTAAGGGGTGTCCCCCGGGGGCCAGGGGGACCTCGTCCAGGTCGGCCGGGCGCTTCCAGACGCCTACCGACACCGGTCAGGTCGGCGAGGCTCCCGGCGGCCCCGAGCGGGACCACAGGTTGCGGAAGGCGTCCAAGTGAGCGGCGGCGACGCCAGGAGGCCCCCGGGGTCGACTCCGCGGCCCCCGGGTCGGTGTGCGGGCCTCCAGAGCTCGATAAAGTAGTGGTGTCGCTAGCGGTCGAGAAGGCACTTTTCGACGCCTACTGCCACCCCCACATGGCGGTAGGCGCAAAACTGGAAATCGCCGACCAGAAATGTCGCTTCGTATAATCGACGTTTTTTTTTGACCACCATTTTCAGGTGTCGGAGGTGGGTCTGGACGAATACCAACACCATTTCTGGGGTTTCACAACCGCCCGGCTTCTCCGACATATGTTGGAAAGGAGTAGCGATCGAGCGAAGGGGGCTGTCGGTAGGCGGCCGCGGGTTGCATGTGTGCCCGGGACAGCACCCCCATCCAACTAAGGGGTGTCCCCCGGGGGCCAGGGGGACCTCGTCCAGGTCGGCCGGGCGCTTCCAGACGCCTACCGACACCGGTCAGGTCGGCGAGGCTCCCGGCGGCCCCGAGCGGGACCACAGGTTGCGGAAGGCGTCCAAGTGAGCGGCGGCGAGAGCCAGGAGGCCCCCGGGGTCGACTCCGCGGCCCCCGGGTCGGTGTGCGGGCCTCCAGAGCTCGATAAAGTAGTGGTGTCGCTAGCGGTCGAGAAGGCACTTTTCGACGCCTACTGCCACCCCCACATGGCGGTAGGCGCAAAACTGGAAAATCGCCGACCAGAAATGTCGCTTCGTATAATCGACGTTTTTTTTGACCACCATTTTCAGGTGTCGGAGGTGGGTCTGGACGAATACCAACACCATTTCTGGGGTTTCACAACCGCCCGGCTTTTCCGACATATGTTGGAAAGGAGTAGCGATCGAGCGAAGGGGGCTGTCGGTAGGCGGCCGCGGGTTGCATGTGTGCCCGGGACAGCACCCCCATCCAACTAAGGGGTGTCCCCCGGGGGCCAGGGGGACCTCGTCCAGGTCGGCCGGGCGCTTCCAGGACGCCTACCGACACCGGTCAGGTCGGCGAGGCTCCCGGCGGCCCCGAGCGGGACCACAGGTTGCGGAAGGCGTCCAAGTGAGCGGCGGCGAGAGCCAGGAGGCCCCCGGGGTCGACTCCGCGGCCCCCGGGTCGGTGTGCGGGCCTCCAGAGCTCGATAAAGTAGTGGTGTCGCTAGCGGTCGAGAAGGCACTTTTCGACGCCTACTGCCACCCCCACATGGCGGTAGGCGCAAAACTGGAAAATCGCCGACCAGAAATGTCGCTTCGTATAATCGACGTTTTTTTTGACCACCATTTTCAGGTGTCGGAGGTGGGTCTGGACGAATACCAACACCATTTCTGGGGTTTCACAACCGCCCGGCTTCTCCGACATATGTTGGAAAGGAGTAGCGATCGAGCGAAGGGGGCTGTCGGTAGGCGGCCGCGGGTTGCATGTGTGCCCGGGACAGCACCCCCATCCAACTAAGGGGTGTCCCCCGGGGGCCAGGGGGACCTCGTCCAGGTCGGCCGGGCGCTTCCAGACGCCTACCGACACCGGTCAGGTCGGCGAGGCTCCCGGCGGCCCCGAGCGGGACCACAGGTTGCGGAAGGCGTCCAAGTGAGCGGCGGCGAGAGCCAGGAGGCCCCCGGGGTCGACTCCGCGGCCCCCGGGTCGGTGTGCGGGCCTCCAGAGCTCGATAAAGTAGTGGTGTCGCTAGCGGTCGAGAAGGCACTTTTCGACGCCTACTGCCACCCCCACATGGCGGTAGGCGCAAAACTGGAAAATCGCCGACCAGAAATGTCGCTTCGTATAATCGACGTTTTTTTTGACCACCATTTTCAGGTGTCGGAGGTGGGTCTGGACGAATACCAACACCATTTCTGGGGTTTCACAACCGCCCGGCTTCTCCGACATATGTTGGAAAGGAGTAGCGATCGAGCGAAGGGGGCTGTCGGTAGGCGGCCGCGGGTTGCATGTGTGCCCGGGACAGCACCCCCATCCAACTAAGGGGTGTCCCCCGGGGGCCAGGGGGACCTCGTCCAGGTCGGCCGGGCGCTTCCAGACGCCTACCGACACCGGTCAGGTCGGCGAGGCTCCCGGCGGCCCCGAGCGGGACCACAGGTTGCGGAAGGCGTCCAAGTGAGCGGCGGCGAGAGCCAGGAGGCCCCCGGGGTCGACTCCGCGGCCCCCGGGTCGGTGTGCGGGCCTCCAGAGCTCGATAAAGTAGTGGTGTCGCTAGCGGTCGAGAAGGCACTTTTCGACGCCTACTGCCACCCCCACATGGCGGTAGGCGCAAAACTGGAAAATCGCCGACCAGAAATGTCGCTTCGTATAATCGACGTTTTTTTTGACCACCATTTTCAGGTGTCGGAGGTGGGTCTGGACGAATACCAACACCATTTCTGGGGTTTCACAACCGCCCGGCTTCTCCGACATATGTTGGAAAGGAGTAGCGATCGAGCGAAGGGGGCTGTCGGTAGGCGGCCGCGGGTTGCATGTGTGCCCGGGACAGCACCCCCATCCAACTAAGGGGTGTCCCCCGGGGGCCAGGGGGACCTCGTCCAGGTCGGCCGGGCGCTTCCAGACGCCTACCGACACCGGTCAGGTCGGCGAGGCTCCCGGCGGCCCCGAGCGGGACCACAGGTTGCGGAAGGCGTCCAAGTGAGCGGCGGCGACGCCAGGAGGCCCCCGGGGTCGACTCCGCGGCCCCCGGGTCGGTGTGCGGGCCTCCAGAGCTCGATAAAGTAGTGGTGTCGCTAGCGGTCGAGAAGGCACTTTTCGACGCCTACTGCCACCCCCACATGGCGGTAGGCGCAAAACTGGAAAATCGCCGACCAGAAATGTCGCTTCGTATAATCGACGTTTTTTTTGACCACCATTTTCAGGTGTCGGAGGTGGGTCTGGACGAATACCAACACCATTTCTGGGGTTTCACAACCGCCCGGCTTCTCCGACATATGTTGGAAAGGAGTAGCGATCGAGCGAAGGGGGCTGTCGGTAGGCGGCCGCGGGTTGCATGTGTGCCCGGGACAGCACCCCCATCCAACTAAGGGGTGTCCCCCGGGGGCCAGGGGGACCTCGTCCAGGTCGGCCGGGCGCTTCCAGACGCCTACCGACACCGGTCAGGTCGGCGAGGCTCCCGGCGGCCCCGAGCGGGACCACAGGTTGCGGAAGGCGTCCAAGTGAGCGGCGGCGACGCCAGGAGGCCCCCGGGGTCGACTCCGCGGCCCCCGGGTCGGTGTGCGGGCCTCCAGAGCTCGATAAAGTAGTGGTGTCGCTAGCGGTCGAGAAGGCACTTTTCGACGCCTACTGCCACCCCCACATGGCGGTAGGTGTAAAATCGGAATAGACCGGACCAGGAATGTCGAGGGGGAAAAAAATGACAAAGTCCTGGTGTGCCTAGGCGTCGAGAAGGCACTTTGCGACGCCTACCGACATCCCCATGTGGCAGTAGGCGTAAAACTGGAAAATCGCCGACCAGAAATGTCGCTTCGTATAATCGACGTTTTTTTTGACCACCATTTTCAGGTGTCGGAGGTGGGTCTGGACGAATACCAACACCATTTCTGGGGTTTTCCAGTTTGAAAGTTTTATAAAACATGTTCGGTAGGAAGCACACTTTGGTGTGTCGGTTCGTCGGAGCAGCGACTCTTTGCCTCGTGGTGGTCCGGAACGTCTCTACGGGCTTGTCGCAAAGGCGTCAGAAAGTGGCATCTCCGCCGCCTAGGGCTGTCACCGTTATCGCTGTCGCCGCGCTCCAACTTGTTTTGATCCGCCGCCTTCGTTCCTGCCAACCGTGCGCCCGCTCATCGTCGTTAGGTTATAATACGTGGTACGTGTGTGTGCTTCTCCGTGGACCTAGGGCTGCTCGACGTGTCGAACGATATGTTGGAACAACTAACGGCTCCTTTTCCTGGTTCCATAGTCGTCGTGGTACCCGCGTCGTCAGCCATATCTATGTCCACCATGTTTAGCCGATACGTTTGCTGCAGCTTCTGCTTCCGCCTCAGCGTTCGCCGCTCTCAGCCGCCGCTGTTGTTGCTGCCGTTCTGCCATTCAACCACTACCTGCGAATCTTTCGATGATCGGCCGAACGACCCATCGCTGTGCGACCGATAAATCCTCCGGATTAGGGAGAAACGCCGCCGCTCTCTGCCGCCGTCGAACGGAAAAACGTACATTGTAACGAACGAACGAACGAACGAACGAATTAACGAACGAGCGAACAAACAAACAAAAATAGCCGCGGGGGATGCACTATGTAGATCCTGATCCCCTTGTAACCATACGTACGTTGTTCGATGCTCTCCCGTCCTGGAAGTCGCCGCAGCAAACAGGAGGATGAGCAGCAGCAGGCGCCGCCGCCGTAACCGCCGCCTGCCTGCCGCCTCCTACTCCTGTCAGCGTCCGATCTCACAGCCGTGTGAACGTTCGCTGACACCCGATTTCTTTCCGTCTGGCAAAACCTTGGACGTCCCGCTCGCGGTACACGTGCTGCAGCGACTTCTCGTCCGACAACGCATAAGCGTCGACGTCTGCCGCCGCATCTTCTGATACGTGGACGGTGATAGCGCTAGTCCCTTCTTGCGCCACCTCCACCTTTGTTAGCGCCAAAGAAGATCGATCGAGCAGTCGTGGTCGCAGTCGATTAACCCGTTTTCACCGTCCGCAGTTCCCAAGCCGCCGATCAAGTCGTTGCTCTTCTTGTTCGTTCTTCCCATACCGTCGATTTGCACGGCTGCCGGATGAGCCATCCTCTGTCCGGCGAAGCGCTCACGTCAGTGATCGATACTTGCACCGACAGTCCTCCCGCTCGCGACTCGGTGCTCGAATCGGACTCGTTCGTTTTTATCTCGATGCGATTGTGAAAAGGGGGACCGGTCGTCAATGTCGTGTGTGTCGACGATGTTGTTCGCCCGGTCCGCCGCGTTGTTGTCGTTTTTTTTTTTTTTTTTTTTTTCCCCTAACGTTCGCCGTCGCACGGACGAAAGGGTGAGAAAAAAAAAAAAAAGCTCGAAAAAGCCGCCCAAAAAAATCGGACCGAGGAGCCGCTTGCGAGAACGCGCCATGTGCACGTTGTCTCTCCTCGGTTTTCCGAGCACGAACACGACGCCGGTCGGTCGGTCGGTCGACGAAGGCGACGACGAAGGTGACGGGAAAATTTACGCCGCCGCTGCCCTGGTCCAGCTCCTCCCCGATGACGGCTGTGATGTTGACGTTGACGTTGGCGACGACGACGACGACGACGGAGACGACGACGACGACGAGACGGCATCGATGGCGACCACGATGACGACGACCTCGACGAGTTCAGTCTGCACCTTGACCTCCGATGTCCGTGTGCACTGCCGTCGTGCTGTTTGTCGTTTGTCGTATGTATCGCTGTCAAGGGTGCCGTTGTCGTTGTTGTTGTCGACGTTGTTGCTTGCTCTCTCGTCTCGGTCGGTTGGTACGTTGATGACGACGACGACGACGAAGACGACGACGACGACGACGAGACGGCATCGATGGCGACCACGATGACGACGACCTCGACGATTCCAGTCTGCACCTTGACCTCCGATGTCCGTGTGCACTGCCGTCGTGCTGTTTGTCGTTTGTCGTATGTATCGCTGTCAAGGGTGCCGTTGTCGATGTTGTTGTTGTCGACGCTGTCGTCTGTTCTCTCTTCTCGGCCGGCTGTGACGTGGACGTTGACGACGACGACGACGAGACGGAATCGATGGCGACCACGATGACGACGACCTCGGCGAGTTCAGTCTGCACCTTGACCCTCGATGTCCGTGTGCACTGCCGTCGTGCTGCTTGTCGTTTGTCGTATGTATCGCTGTCAAGGGTGCCGTTGTCGTTGTTGTTGTCGACGTTGGTCGCTTTCGTTCTTTGAGTCTCGGTCTCGGTCCAAGTCAGGGGAGAAACAAAAAAGAGGCCATCAGCGCGGGCAGCGCGCTTCTACTGACGGCGAACCCCCTCGAAAAATAAATAAACACGTGCCCGTCGTTGTAGTTGTCTGTCTTATGTCGGTCGGTCGGTCGGTCGGTCTGTCGTTCTGTCGAAACAAAGTCCCAAATTCCAACGATACCTGGTTGATCCTGCCAGTAGTCATATGCTTGTCTCAAAGCTTAAGCCATGCAAGTGTAAGTTCACGCCACGCATTAGAACGGGCGAAACCGCGAATGGCTCAGGAACCGGACCTAATCCTCGGGACCGTATTCCTCCTCGGAGGCGATGGATAACTGTGGCAATTCTAGAGCTAATACATGTGACACAGGCCGCGATCGGTCGGCGCGCCGTCGTCGCCACGCCTCGCGCGCTGGCACCCGCGTCGGCCGTTCCGGGTCGCGGCGCTACATATTAGACTGAGACCGATGCGCGTCATTCCGTCCTCCCGTCGTCGGCGTTCCCGCTCGCGGGTCCGTTCGGTGGCGGGGCTCATAGGGCGGCGCGCTCCGCTTTGGTGACTCTGGATAACTCACTGGTCGATCGCACGAGCTTTCACGCCCGGCGACGGGTCTCTCGAGGGTCCGCCCTATCAACTGTCGACGGTCGGTTAAGTGCCTACCGTGGTTACTACGGGTAACGGGGAATCGGGGTTCGATTCCGGAGAGGGAGCATGCGAAACGGCTACCACATCCAAGGAAGGCAGCAGGCGCGCAAATTACCCACTCCCGGCACGGGGAGGTAGTGACGAAAAATAACGACGCGGGACTCTGTCGAGGCCCCGCGATCGGAATGAGTACACTTCAAATCCGTTAACGAGGACCAACCGGAGGGCAAGTCTGGTGCCAGCAGCCGCGGTAATTCCAGCTCCGGTAGCGTATATTAAAGTTGTTGCGGTTAAAAAGCTCGTAGTCCGAACTCGGGTTCGTGGTCGCGCAAGCGGCCCCGGGGCGGCGGCGCCATCGTCCGTCGTTGACTTTGGTCGTCCGTTCGCATTCCCGGCCCTTTCCGCCGGTGTCAACCGCTAGCATACCCGCCACGCGGTCCTGCCGGCGAGGTGGACGAGGAGGTCGTGATCGGGATCCGGGAAAAAAAAAAACAAGTGGTCGTCGGTTCGGTTCCGGGAGTAGTCTAACGGGGGGGTGCTACGTGTGTGTGTTTGGGTGCGTTCATTCGCATCCCCGCACTCTGACCCCCGCGCTTCTCTCCCTCTCCCTTTCCGCGCGTTCCTCTTTTTTTTTGAACCCCCCGGTCCGCTCCGAGTCCCTGCTTCGTGTCTTGTCTGCGCGCGTGTTGCGGTCGGCGGTTTCTCCTCCAAGGGTGCTCTTAACCGAGTGTCCGCGGCGGCCGGTACGTTCACTTTGAAAAAATTAGAGTGCTCAGAGCGGGCTGTTCAAGCTTGCATACGATAAGCATGGAATGATGGAAGAGGGCCTCGTCTACGTCTGTCGGTCTCCGTCTACGGCGAGGCAATGATCGAAGGGAGCGGTCGGGGCCACTCGTATTGCGACGTTAGAGGTGAAATTCTTGGATCGTCGCAAGACGAACTGCAGCGATGGCGTGTGGCAAGCACGTTTTCCTCGATCAAGAGCGAAAGTCGGAGGTTCGAAGACGATCAGATACCGTCGTAGTTCCGACCGTAAACGATGCCGACCGGCGATCCGCCGGCGTTCGCTTCCATGACCCGGCGGGTAGCCTGCGGGAAACCAGAGTTCGGTTCCGGGGGGAGTATGGTTGCAAAGCTGAAACTTAAAGGAATTGACGGAAGGGCACCACCAGGAGTGGAGCCTGCGGCTTAATTTGACTCAACACGGGAAAACTCACCCGGTCCGGACACCGGTAGGATTGACAGATCGATAGCTCTTTCTCGATTCGGTGGGTGGTGGTGCATGGCCGTTCTTAGTTGGTGGAGCGATCCGTCTGGTTGATTCCGATAACGAACGAGACTCCGGCCTGCTAACTAGTGCGCCGATGTCAGTGATTTTTACGGCGGGCTCGGCGTCCTCCGTGGCGCTCGGGTCCGGGTCGGTTTTCTCACGCACTTCTTAGAGGGACGGGTGGCAGAAAGCCACACGAGGCGGAGCGATAACAGGTCTGTGATGCCCTTAGATGTCCGGGGCCGCACGCGCGCTACACTGGAGGTATCAGCGGGGACTTCGCCCCGGCCCGAGAGGGTTGGGAAACCTCTGAACCACCTCCCGTGATAGGGATCGGGGCCTGTAACCAACCCCGTGAACGAGGAATTCCCGGTAGGCGCGGGTCAACAGCCCGCGTCGATCACGTCCCTGCCCTTTGTACACACCGCCCGTCGCTACTACCGATCGAACGGTCCGGTGAGGTCCTCGGATCTGGCCGACGACGCCGCCGGGCAGTGCGCGACGTGTCCGTCACGACACTCGTGCATCTACGCCTCGGCGTTCGATGCCTGGAGAAGACGACCGAACCCGATCGTTTAGAGGAAGTAAAAGTCGTAACAAGGTTTCCGTAGGTGAACCTGCGGAAGGATCATTACCGTTTTCCCGTTCGAGACTGGTTTGTTGTTTTCCGGCCTACCTCCTCTGTCTGTCGGCGTCAACGCCTCGAATGCGCGCAAACAAACCTATAAAAGGCGGAGCGAGAGATAGATTTGTGGTGACGCGGAGGTTTTTAAAGCCCCAGCTCTTCTTGCTTGCTTCCGCGTCTTACCACCTGTTTGTTTTTTCGCCCACCGCAAGTGATGGCCGCTTCTTCTTTGCCTTGTCGCCGCTTTATCGTTTTTTGTTGTTTTTTTGCAGCCGCTGTGCCACCGCCGCTAGCTAAAAAAACAAACTACTCGCGACATTGCAATGCCGTCACGCCTCCTCGCACAGACCTCCTCGCACACTACTAAATCTATATAAACAAAAACTAATATAAAAAAACCAAGTGCTGAACCCTGGACGGGGGATCACTCGGCTCGTCCGTCGATGAAGAGCGCGGCCAGCCGCGAGAACTGATGCGAATTGCAGGACTCAGTGAACATCGACACCTCGAACGCACATTGCGGCCCCGAGATCCCTTGTCTCGGGGCCACGTCCGGTCGAGAGGCGGAACGTTACATGTCTTTCTCCGTTAACGAAACGACATCTTGCCGTCCCCGTGCCCGCCCGGTCCTCGGCACGGTGGTAACCGGGACGTCGCAGGAGCGAGTGACGAGGGGGAAGAAAAATAAAAAAAGAATTGACTCCTTTCAATGTCTTTTTTTTTTTTAAAACCCTCTCCGGCCTCCTCCTTCGTCTCCCGCTGGCAGACCGCGGAGTCTTTTCCCTTTTCGACCGCGTGAAGAAACACTGTGGAGGAGGAGCAGGAGGAGTCTGTCCGAAAGCAGCCGAAGGGAGAACAAAACAAAAAAAAAGCACCGACCTAACCGACTGCCGACGTAAGCGCCGCCTGCTCGTCTCGCTCTCTGCCTCATGAAGGTGTCTCTCAGCGACGCCTCGAGCAGCGCGACGAGCACGGCCGTCGCACCGTAAAAAGGTGGCCGCGTCGTAGGCAACGTCGGATGGGGAGGACCCACGCTTTTTTTTAATTGTTGGCTTCTTCATTTTCGGTCGGACGGGCGCTATATCGGCCAGCCGTCGTCACACGGAGGGTACCGATCGAGATTCCTCTCCTCCAAACACCACACTCTACTAAAAACCGCCGCCCTCGGCTCGGACGAGACGACCCGCTGAACTTAAGCATATCGCTAAGCGGAGGAAAAGAAACCAACCGGGATTCCCTTAGTAACGGCGAGTGAACCGGGAGAAGCCCAACGCCGAATCCCGTCGCAAGTTAAAGGCTTCGGGACGTGTGGCGCATGGGTCGAAGGCAGCCGTTCGTTTTCGTCTCGCATAGTTCGGAGTTCCCTCGATCGGGGCCGCCCGCGGCGGGTGCCAGGCCCATTCGGTGCGGACGGCGAGCGACGGCCTTCGATCCGAGAGTCGGGTTGCTTGGGAACGCAGCCCAAATCGGGTGGTAAGCTCCATCCAAGGCTAAATACCGGGACGAGTCCGATAGTCGACAAGTACCGTGAGGGAAAGTTGAAAAGAACTTTGGAGAGAGAGTTCAAGAGAACGTGAAACCGCCCAGGGGTAAACGGGTGGGACCGCTCACCGCGATCGCGGGGGGACTCAGTCCGGTGCTGCCTAGGCTCGAGCCCAAACTCGATGTGTGTTCTTGAAAGAGAGGCCGTCGCGGCACAGGTCGTCGTTCGTCGTGTCCGCGGGGGACTCGTTCCCCGCGGTTCCAGCTTTTGTGCCCGCGTCGCCGACGAAGGAGACGGGCCGCGTGGATAGCGGGAAGGGAAACGTGGTGACGACCGCGGCGTCGGTAGGTGGCTGCGTCGGTTGGCTGCGACGGAGGGGACTCGTCCTCTCGATCGCTGCTGCCGCCGGGCCCTAACCCGCCGCATCCGTCGCCGCCGCTTCTTCTTTCCTCCTGCTCCCTCCGCGCGCGACTCCGCTGCACCCGTCCCCTTCATCATCGCTCGGCGTAATCATGGCGCGGGCGCTTCGGCGCGACCTCCGCGCGGCCGGCACCGGACGCACTTCCCCTCCGGTCCGTCGTCGCGACCCGTTCCCGGCGTGCAGGTCGAACACGCGGGTTTTTTTCCGTAGGCGGCAGGCGTTTCATCACCCTGAAAACCCCCGTCTTCCCACCTTGTGAAGTCGGGGGCCACCGGCCGTCGGGCCCGCGAACGTAACTGCCCCTTTCTGCCGGGAACGGAGGAAATCTGACACGATCCGTTACACGTGGCGAGCCGGTCCGTTTTGATCCCGCCGGAAGTCGCGTGCGGGCGACGCACTCTGTGTGTCGCTCCTTAGGCGCCCCACCGTCTCGGGCGCGTGCGCGATGAGAGGCGGGATAGGACTGGCGCGGCCTCGCCGTCACGCACCTCGCCGACGTTTCGGGTTCTTGTCGGGGGCAACCCCGCCCGCGCCCGTTTCCGTTTCCGGAGAGGTCGCTCGGCGACGCTTTTTTACTCGAGCCGCCCGCCACCCCGGGTCAGCGACGTGCATCGGCAACCCACCCGACCCGTCTTGAAACACGGACCGAGGAGTCCTGGCCGTTCGCGAGTCGTAGGGGCCACCTCTGACTAACCCCGAAGGCGAAGCGAAAGCGAGAGAGCGTGTAGGAGGGCGTCGATCGGGAGAGGTGTCGTGGCAAAGTCGTCCGGGGGTCGTCGGGGGGTGTCGTCGGTCTCGTGCCGTCGTCTTCTCCTCGCCTCACCCGCCTCCGAGCCGTGCCCGATCCCGCCGGCGCGGCGTTTTCGGCCTTCCGCCGTCGCTGCTGCGGTGCCCGCAACTTTTCCTTTTTTCTCTCTTCCCGAGAGAGATAGGAGAGGGAAGGCTCGTGGCTGACGTGCGGTTGTTTTTCCCTCCT
>NW_027633453.1:25000-37500 GCF_053919585.1 Euprymna scolopes
TAAACGGCGGGACTTTGCCTCTTAAGCAAGTTTGACTGACGACTACCACGGCTATTCGGCTAGCTAGCTAGCTAGGTAGGTAGGTAGGTAGGTAGGTAGGTAGTCCTCCTCCTCGGCCACCTAGCCGTCGTCGTCGTCGATCGAGCGACCGGGTATATTCAAGACGCCTCTACCGACACCACCACACCAGCGGGCAGTTTAGCGAGCTTGCCAACTCCTCTGCCTCCTCAAGCGCTTCCAGACGCCTACCGACACCACATGCTGCTGGCTGGCTGTCTGTTGTTACAATGGAATTTAAAAAAAAAAACAAACAAAAAACCCCAACTCTATTAAGATTTTCGATAGTTGGAAAATAATAATAAATTAAGATTTTCGATAGATTGAAAATAATGATAAATTGATTTTAGCAGGGCTGCTGAGTTAGCTTATAGGAGCGAGCTAAAGTAAGAAAGAAACACGCCGAAACACACCGACCGGCACCCCCGACGACGACCACGGGTAAACGGCGGGACTTTGCCTCTTAAGCAAGTTTGACTGACGACTACCACGGCTATTCGGCTAGCTAGCTAGCTAGGTAGGTAGGTAGGTAGGTAGGTAGGTAGTCCTCCTCCTCGGCCACCTAGCCGTCGTCGTCGTCGATCGAGCGACCGGGTATATTCAAGACGCCTCTACCGACACCACCACACCAGCGGGCAGTTTAGCGAGCTTGCCAACTCCTCTGCCTCCTCAAGCGCTTCCAGACGCCTACCGACACCACATGCTGCTGGCTGGCTGTCTGTTGTTACAATGGAATTTAAAAAAAAAAACAAACAAAAAACCCCAACTCTATTAAGATTTTCGATAGTTGGAAAATAATAATAAATTAAGATTTTCGATAGATTGAAAATAATGATAAATTGATTTTAGCAGGGCTGCTGAGTTAGCTTATAGGAGCGAGCTAAAGTAAGAAAGAAACACGCCGAAACACACCGACCGGCACCCCCGACGACGACCACGGGTAAACGGCGGGACTTTGCCTCTTAAGCAAGTTTGACTGACGACTACCACGGCTATTCGGCTAGCTAGCTAGCTAGGTAGGTAGGTAGGTAGGTAGGTAGGTAGTCCTCCTCCTCGGCCACCTAGCCGTCGTCGTCGTCGATCGAGCGACCGGGTATATTCAAGACGCCTCTACCGACACCACCACACCAGCGGGCAGTTTAGCGAGCTTGCCAACTCCTCTGCCTCCTCAAGCGCTTCCAGACGCCTACCGACACCACATGCTGCTGGCTGGCTGTCTGTTGTTACAATGGAATTTAAAAAAAAAAACAAACAAAAAACCCCAACTCTATTAAGATTTTCGATAGTTGGAAAATAATAATAAATTAAGATTTTCGATAGATTGAAAATAATGATAAATTGATTTTAGCAGGGCTGCTGAGTTAGCTTATAGGAGCGAGCTAAAGTAAGAAAGAAACACGCCGAAACACACCGACCGGCACCCCCGACGACGACCACGGGTAAACGGCGGGACTAACTGTGACTCTCTTAAGGTGTGAGGAGGCTTTGCCTCTTAAGCAAGTTTGACTGACGCCTACCGACACCGGTCAGGTCGGCGAGGCTCCCGGCGGCCCCGAGCGGGACCACAGGTTGCGGAAGGCGTCCAAGTGAGCGGCGGCGACGCCAGGAGGCCCCCGGGGTCGACTCCGCGGCCCCCGGGTCGGTGTGCGGGCCTCCAGAGCTCGATAAAGTAGTGGTGTCGCTAGCGGTCGAGAAGGCACTTTTCGACGCCTACTGCCACCCCCACATGGCGGTAGGCGCAAAACTGGAAAATCGCCGACCAGAAATGTCGCTTCGTATAATCGACGTTTTTTTTGACCACCATTTTCAGGTGTCGGAGGTGGGTCTGGACGAATACCAACACCATTTCTGGGGTTTCACAACCGCCCGGCTTCTCCGACATATGTTGGAAAGGAGTAGCGATCGAGCGAAGGGGGCTGTCGGTAGGCGGCCGCGGGTTGCATGTGTGCCCGGGACAGCACCCCCATCCAACTAAGGGGTGTCCCCCGGGGGCCAGGGGGACCTCGTCCAGGTCGGCCGGGCGCTTCCAGACGCCTACCGACACCGGTCAGGTCGGCGAGGCTCCCGGCGGCCCCGAGCGGGACCACAGGTTGCGGAAGGCGTCCAAGTGAGCGGCGGCGACGCCAGGAGGCCCCCGGGGTCGACTCCGCGGCCCCCGGGTCGGTGTGCGGGCCTCCAGAGCTCGATAAAGTAGTGGTGTCGCTAGCGGTCGAGAAGGCACTTTTCGACGCCTACTGCCACCCCCACATGGCGGTAGGCGCAAAACTGGAAAATCGCCGACCAGAAATGTCGCTTCGTATAATCGACGTTTTTTTTGACCACCATTTTCAGGTGTCGGAGGTGGGTCTGGACGAATACCAACACCATTTCTGGGGTTTCACAACCGCCCGGCTTCTCCGACATATGTTGGAAAGGAGTAGCGATCGAGCGAAGGGGGCTGTCGGTAGGCGGCCGCGGGTTGCATGTGTGCCCGGGACAGCACCCCCATCCAACTAAGGGGTGTCCCCCGGGGGCCAGGGGGACCTCGTCCAGGTCGGCCGGGCGCTTCCAGACGCCTACCGACACCGGTCAGGTCGGCGAGGCTCCCGGCGGCCCCGAGCGGGACCACAGGTTGCGGAAGGCGTCCAAGTGAGCGGCGGCGACGCCAGGAGGCCCCCGGGGTCGACTCCGCGGCCCCCGGGTCGGTGTGCGGGCCTCCAGAGCTCGATAAAGTAGTGGTGTCGCTAGCGGTCGAGAAGGCACTTTTCGACGCCTACTGCCACCCCCACATGGCGGTAGGCGCAAAACTGGAAAATCGCCGACCAGAAATGTCGCTTCGTATAATCGACGTTTTTTTTGACCACCATTTTCAGGTGTCGGAGGTGGGTCTGGACGAATACCAACACCATTTCTGGGGTTTCACAACCGCCCGGCTTCTCCGACATATGTTGGAAAGGAGTAGCGATCGAGCGAAGGGGGCTGTCGGTAGGCGGCCGCGGGTTGCATGTGTGCCCGGGACAGCACCCCCATCCAACTAAGGGGTGTCCCCCGGGGGCCAGGGGGACCTCGTCCAGGTCGGCCGGGCGCTTCCAGACGCCTACCGACACCGGTCAGGTCGGCGAGGCTCCCGGCGGCCCCGAGCGGGACCACAGGTTGCGGAAGGCGTCCAAGTGAGCGGCGACGCCAGGAGGCCCCCGGGGTCGACTCCGCGGCCCCCGGGTCGGTGTGCGGGCCTCCAGAGCTCGATAAAGTAGTGGTGTCGCTAGCGGTCGAGAAGGCACTTTTCGACGCCTACTGCCACCCCCACATGGCGGTAGGTGTAAAATCGGAATAGACCGGACCAGGAATGTCGAGGGGGAAAAAAATGACAAAGTCCTGGTGTGCCTAGGCGTCGAGAAGGCACTTTGCGACGCCTACCGACATCCCCATGTGGCAGTAGGCGTAAAACTGGAAAATCGCCGACCAGAAATGTCGCTTCGTATAATCGACGTTTTTTTTGACCACCATTTTCAGGTGTCGGAGGTGGGTCTGGACGAATACCAACACCATTTCTGGGGTTTTCCAGTTTGAAAGTTTTATAAAACATGTTCGGTAGGAAGCACACTTTGGTGTGTCGGTTCGTCGGAGCAGCGACTCTTTGCCTCGTGGTGGTCCGGAACGTCTCTACGGGCTTGTCGCAAAGGCGTCAGAAAGTGGCATCTCCGCCGCCTAGGGCTGTCACCGTTATCGCTGTCGCCGCGCTCCAACTTGTTTTGATCCGCCGCCTTCGTTCCTGCCAACCGTGCGCCCGCTCATCGTCGTTAGGTTATAATACGTGGTACGTGTGTGTGCTTCTCCGTGGACCTAGGGCTGCTCGACGTGTCGAACGATATGTTGGAACAACTAACGGCTCCTTTTCCTGGTTCCATAGTCGTCGTGGTACCCGCGTCGTCAGCCATATCTATGTCCACCATGTTTAGCCGATACGTTTGCTGCAGCTTCTGCTTCCGCCTCAGCGTTCGCCGCTCTCAGCCGCCGCTGTTGTTGCTGCCGTTCTGCCATTCAACCACTACCTGCGAATCTTTCGATGATCGGCCGAACGACCCATCGCTGTGCGACCGATAAATCCTCCGGATTAGGGAGAAACGCCGCCGCTCTCTGCCGCCGTCGAACGGAAAAACGTACATTGTAACGAACGAACGAACGAACGAACGAATTAACGAACGAGCGAACAAACAAACAAAAATAGCCGCGGGGGATGCACTATGTAGATCCTGATCCCCTTGTAACCATACGTACGTTGTTCGATGCTCTCCCGTCCTGGAAGTCGCCGCAGCAAACAGGAGGATGAGCAGCAGCAGGCGCCGCCGCCGTAACCGCCGCCTGCCTGCCGCCTCCTACTCCTGTCAGCGTCCGATCTCACAGCCGTGTGAACGTTCGCTGACACCCGATTTCTTTCCGTCTGGCAAAACCTTGGACGTCCCGCTCGCGGTACACGTGCTGCAGCGACTTCTCGTCCGACAACGCATAAGCGTCGACGTCTGCCGCCGCATCTTCTGATACGTGGACGGTGATAGCGCTAGTCCCTTCTTGCGCCACCTCCACCTTTGTTAGCGCCAAAGAAGATCGATCGAGCAGTCGTGGTCGCAGTCGATTAACCCGTTTTCACCGTCCGCAGTTCCCAAGCCGCCGATCAAGTCGTTGCTCTTCTTGTTCGTTCTTCCCATACCGTCGATTTGCACGGCTGCCGGATGAGCCATCCTCTGTCCGGCGAAGCGCTCACGTCAGTGATCGATACTTGCACCGACAGTCCTCCCGCTCGCGACTCGGTGCTCGAATCGGACTCGTTCGTTTTTATCTCGATGCGATTGTGAAAAGGGGGACCGGTCGTCAATGTCGTGTGTGTCGACGATGTTGTTCGCCCGGTCCGCCGCGTTGTTGTCGTTTTTTTTTTTTTTTTTTTTTTCCCCTAACGTTCGCCGTCGCACGGACGAAAGGGTGAGAAAAAAAAAAAAAAGCTCGAAAAAGCCGCCCAAAAAAATCGGACCGAGGAGCCGCTTGCGAGAACGCGCCATGTGCACGTTGTCTCTCCTCGGTTTTCCGAGCACGAACACGACGCCGGTCGGTCGGTCGGTCGACGAAGGCGACGACGAAGGTGACGGGAAAATTTACGCCGCCGCTGCCCTGGTCCAGCTCCTCCCCGATGACGGCTGTGATGTTGACGTTGACGTTGGCGACGACGACGACGACGACGGAGACGACGACGACGACGAGACGGCATCGATGGCGACCACGATGACGACGACCTCGACGAGTTCAGTCTGCACCTTGACCTCCGATGTCCGTGTGCACTGCCGTCGTGCTGTTTGTCGTTTGTCGTATGTATCGCTGTCAAGGGTGCCGTTGTCGTTGTTGTTGTCGACGTTGTTGCTTGCTCTCTCGTCTCGGTCGGTTGGTACGTTGATGACGACGACGACGACGAAGACGACGACGACGACGACGAGACGGCATCGATGGCGACCACGATGACGACGACCTCGACGATTCCAGTCTGCACCTTGACCTCCGATGTCCGTGTGCACTGCCGTCGTGCTGTTTGTCGTTTGTCGTATGTATCGCTGTCAAGGGTGCCGTTGTCGATGTTGTTGTTGTCGACGCTGTCGTCTGTTCTCTCTTCTCGGCCGGCTGTGACGTGGACGTTGACGACGACGACGACGAGACGGAATCGATGGCGACCACGATGACGACGACCTCGGCGAGTTCAGTCTGCACCTTGACCCTCGATGTCCGTGTGCACTGCCGTCGTGCTGCTTGTCGTTTGTCGTATGTATCGCTGTCAAGGGTGCCGTTGTCGTTGTTGTTGTCGACGTTGGTCGCTTTCGTTCTTTGAGTCTCGGTCTCGGTCCAAGTCAGGGGAGAAACAAAAAAGAGGCCATCAGCGCGGGCAGCGCGCTTCTTCTGACGGCGAACCCCCTCGAAAAATAAATAAACACGTGCCCGTCGTTGTAGTTGTCTGTCTTATGTCGGTCGGTCGGTCGGTCGGTCTGTCGTTCTGTCGAAACAAAGTCCCAAATTCCAACGATACCTGGTTGATCCTGCCAGTAGTCATATGCTTGTCTCAAAGCTTAAGCCATGCAAGTGTAAGTTCACGCCACGCATTAGAACGGGCGAAACCGCGAATGGCTCAGGAACCGGACCTAATCCTCGGGACCGTATTCCTCCTCGGAGGCGATGGATAACTGTGGCAATTCTAGAGCTAATACATGTGACACAGGCCGCGATCGGTCGGCGCGCCGTCGTCGCCACGCCTCGCGCGCTGGCACCCGCGTCGGCCGTTCCGGGTCGCGGCGCTACATATTAGACTGAGACCGATGCGCGTCATTCCGTCCTCCCGTCGTCGGCGTTCCCGCTCGCGGGTCCGTTCGGTGGCGGGGCTCATAGGGCGGCGCGCTCCGCTTTGGTGACTCTGGATAACTCACTGGTCGATCGCACGAGCTTTCACGCCCGGCGACGGGTCTCTCGAGGGTCCGCCCTATCAACTGTCGACGGTCGGTTAAGTGCCTACCGTGGTTACTACGGGTAACGGGGAATCGGGGTTCGATTCCGGAGAGGGAGCATGCGAAACGGCTACCACATCCAAGGAAGGCAGCAGGCGCGCAAATTACCCACTCCCGGCACGGGGAGGTAGTGACGAAAAATAACGACGCGGGACTCTGTCGAGGCCCCGCGATCGGAATGAGTACACTTCAAATCCGTTAACGAGGACCAACCGGAGGGCAAGTCTGGTGCCAGCAGCCGCGGTAATTCCAGCTCCGGTAGCGTATATTAAAGTTGTTGCGGTTAAAAAGCTCGTAGTCCGAACTCGGGTTCGTGGTCGCGCAAGCGGCCCCGGGGCGGCGGCGCCATCGTCCGTCGTTGACTTTGGTCGTCCGTTCGCATTCCCGGCCCTTTCCGCCGGTGTCAACCGCTAGCATACCCGCCACGCGGTCCTGCCGGCGAGGTGGACGAGGAGGTCGTGATCGGGATCCGGGAAAAAAAAAACAAGTGGTCGTCGGTTCGGTTCCGGGAGTAGTCTAACGGGGGGGTGCTACGTGTGTGTGTTTGGGTGCGTTCATTCGCATCCCCGCACTCTGACCCCCGCGCTTCTCTCCCTCTCCCTTTCCGCGCGTTCCTCTTTTTTTTTGAACCCCCCGGTCCGCTCCGAGTCCCTGCTTCGTGTCTTGTCTGCGCGCGTGTTGCGGTCGGCGGTTTCTCCTCCAAGGGTGCTCTTAACCGAGTGTCCGCGGCGGCCGGTACGTTCACTTTGAAAAAATTAGAGTGCTCAGAGCGGGCTGTTCAAGCTTGCATACGATAAGCATGGAATGATGGAAGAGGGCCTCGTCTACGTCTGTCGGTCTCCGTCTACGGCGAGGCAATGATCGAAGGGAGCGGTCGGGGCCACTCGTATTGCGACGTTAGAGGTGAAATTCTTGGATCGTCGCAAGACGAACTGCAGCGATGGCGTGTGGCAAGCACGTTTTCCTCGATCAAGAGCGAAAGTCGGAGGTTCGAAGACGATCAGATACCGTCGTAGTTCCGACCGTAAACGATGCCGACCGGCGATCCGCCGGCGTTCGCTTCCATGACCCGGCGGGTAGCCTGCGGGAAACCAGAGTTCGGTTCCGGGGGGAGTATGGTTGCAAAGCTGAAACTTAAAGGAATTGACGGAAGGGCACCACCAGGAGTGGAGCCTGCGGCTTAATTTGACTCAACACGGGAAAACTCACCCGGTCCGGACACCGGTAGGATTGACAGATCGATAGCTCTTTCTCGATTCGGTGGGTGGTGGTGCATGGCCGTTCTTAGTTGGTGGAGCGATCCGTCTGGTTGATTCCGATAACGAACGAGACTCCGGCCTGCTAACTAGTGCGCCGATGTCAGTGATTTTTACGGCGGGCTCGGCGTCCTCCGTGGCGCTCGGGTCCGGGTCGGTTTTCTCACGCACTTCTTAGAGGGACGGGTGGCAGAAAGCCACACGAGGCGGAGCGATAACAGGTCTGTGATGCCCTTAGATGTCCGGGGCCGCACGCGCGCTACACTGGAGGTATCAGCGGGGACTTCGCCCCGGCCCGAGAGGGTTGGGAAACCTCTGAACCACCTCCCGTGATAGGGATCGGGGCCTGTAACCAACCCCGTGAACGAGGAATTCCCGGTAGGCGCGGGTCAACAGCCCGCGTCGATCACGTCCCTGCCCTTTGTACACACCGCCCGTCGCTACTACCGATCGAACGGTCCGGTGAGGTCCTCGGATCTGGCCGACGACGCCGCCGGGCAGTGCGCGACGTGTCCGTCACGACACTCGTGCATCTACGCCTCGGCGTTCGATGCCTGGAGAAGACGACCGAACCCGATCGTTTAGAGGAAGTAAAAGTCGTAACAAGGTTTCCGTAGGTGAACCTGCGGAAGGATCATTACCGTTTTCCCGTTCGAGACTGGTTTGTTGTTTTCCGGCCTACCTCCTCTGTCTGTCGGCGTCAACGCCTCGAATGCGCGCAAACAAACCTATAAAAGGCGGAGCGAGAGATAGATTTGTGGTGACGCGGAGGTTTTTAAAGCCCCAGCTCTTCTTGCTTGCTTCCGCGTCTTACCACCTGTTTGTTTTTTCGCCCACCGCAAGTGATGGCCGCTTCTTCTTTGCCTTGTCGCCGCTTTATCGTTTTTTTGTTTTTTTGCAGCCGCTGTGCCACCGCCGCTAGCTAAAAAAACAAACTACTCGCGACATTGCAATGCCGTCACGCCTCCTCGCACAGACCTCCTCGCACACTACTAAATCTATATAAACAAAAACTAATATAAAAAAACCAAGTGCTGAACCCTGGACGGGGGATCACTCGGCTCGTCCGTCGATGAAGAGCGCGGCCAGCCGCGATAACTGATGCGAATTGCAGGACTCAGTGAACATCGACACCTCGAACGCACATTGCGGCCCCGAGATCCCTTGTCTCGGGGCCACGTCCGGTCGAGAGGCGGAACGTTACATGTCTTTCTCCGTTAACGAAACGACATCTTGCCGTCCCCGTGCCCGCCCGGTCCTCGGCACGGTGGTAACCGGGACGTCGCAGGAGCGAGTGACGAGGGGGAAGAAAAATAAAAAAAGAATTGACTCCTTTCAATGTCTTTTTTTTTTTTAAAACCCTCTCCGGCCTCCTCCTTCGTCTCCCGCTGGCAGACCGCGGAGTCTTTTCCCTTTTCGACCGCGTGAAGAAACACTGTGGAGGAGGAGCAGGAGGAGTCTGTCCGAAAGCAGCCGAAGGGAGACCAAAAAAAAAGTACCGACCTAACCGACTGCCGACGTAAGCGCCGCCTGCTCGTCTCGCTCTCTGCCTCATGAAGGTGTCTCTCAGCGACGCCTCGAGCAGCGCGACGAGCACGGCCGTCGCACCGTAAAAAGGTGGCCGCGTCGTAGGCAACGCAGTAAAAAGGTGGCCGCGTCGTAGGCACGCAACGTCGGATGGGGAGGACCCACGCTTTTTTTTAATTGTTGGCTTCTTCATTTTCGGTCGGGACGGGCGCTATATCGGCCAGCCGTCGTCACACGGAGGGTACCGATCGAGATTCCTCTCCTCCAAACACCACACTCTACTAAAAACCGCCGCCCTCGGCTCGGACCGAGACGACCCGCTGAACTTAAGCATATCGCTAAGCGGAGGAAAAGAAACCAACCGGGATTCCCTTAGTAACGGCGAGTGAACCGGGAGAAGCCCAACGCCGAATCCGTCGCAAGTTAAAGGCTTCGGGACGTGTGGCGCATGGGTCGAAGGCAGCCGTTCGTTTCTGTCTCGCATAGTTCGGAGTTCCCTCGATCGGGGCCGCCCGCGGCGGGTGCCAGGCCCATTCGGTGCGGACGGCGAGCGACGGCCTTCGATCCGAGAGTCGGGTTGCTTGGGAACGCAGCCCAAATCGGGTGGTAAGCTCCATCCAAGGCTAAATACCGGGACGAGTCCGATAGTCGACAAGTACCGTGAGGGAAAGTTGAAAAGAACTTTGGAGAGAGAGTTCAAGAGAACGTGAAACCGCCCAGGGGTAAACGGGTGGGACCGCTCACCGCGATCGCGGGGGGACTCAGTCCGGTGCTGCCTAGGCTCGAGCCAAACTCGATGTGTGTTCTTGGAAAGAGAGGCCGTCGCGGCACAGGTCGTCGTTCGTCGTGTCCGCGGGGGACTCGTTCCCCGCGGTTCCAGCTTTGTGCCCGCGTCGCCGACGAAGGAGACGGGCCGCGTGGATAGCGGGAAGGGAAACGTGGTGACGACCGCGGCGTCGGTAGGTGGCTGCGTCGGTTGGCTGCGACGGAGGGGACTCGTCCTCTCGATCGCTGCTGCCGCCGGGCCCTAACCCGCAGCATCCGTCGCCGCCGCTTCTTCTTTCCTCCTGCTCCCTCCGCGCGCGACTCCGCTGCACCCGTCCCCTTCATCATCGCTCGGCGTAATCATGGCGCGGGCGCTTCGGCGCGACCTCCGCGCGGCCAGGACCGGACGCACTTCCCCTCCGGTCCGTCGTCGCGACCCGTTCCCGGCGTGCAGGTCGAAACACGCGGGTTTTTTTTCCGTAGGCGGCAGGCGTTTCATCACCCTGAAAACCCCCGTCTTCCCACCTTGTGAAGTCGGGGGCCACCGGCCGTCGGGCCCGCGAACGTACCTGCCCTTTCTGCCGGGAACGGAGGAAATCTGACACGATCCGTTACACGTGGCGAGCGGTCCGTTTTGATCCCGCCGGAAGTCGCGTGCGGGCGACGCACTCTGTGTGTCGCTCCTTAGGCGCCCCACCGTCTCGGGCGCGTGCGCGATGAGAGGCGGGATAGGACTGGGCGCGGCCTCGCCGTCACGCACCTCGCCGACGTTTCGGGTTCTTGTCGGGGGCAACCCCGCCCGCGCCCGTTTTCCGTTTCCGGAGAGGTCGCTCGGCGACGCTTTTTTTACTCGAGCCGCCCGCCACCCCGGGTCAGCGGACGTGGCATCGGCAACCCACCCGACCCGTCTTGAAACACGGACCGAGGAGTCCTGGCCGTTCGCGAGTCGTAGGGGCCACCTCTGACTAACCCCGAAGGCGAAGCGAAAGCGAGAGAGCGTGTAGGAGGGCGTCGATCGGGAGAGGTGTCGTGGCAAAGTCGTCCGGGGGTCGTCGGGGGGTGTCGTCGGTCTCGTGCCGTCGTCTTCTCCTGCCTCACCCGCCTCCGAGCCGTGCCCGATCCCGCCGGCGCGGGTCTTTCGGCCTTCCGCCGTCGCTGCTGCGGTGCCGCAACTTTTCCTTTTTTCTCTCTTCCCGAGAGAGATAGGAGAGGGAAGGCTCGTGGCTGACGTGCGGTTGTTTTTCCCTCCTCCCCGAGAGGGGACCGGCGCATCATCCAAAAAGGGGAATTGCCGGGCGCCAGCTTCCATATCCTCCTTCCGCCCATCGGTGAGATCCCGCGGCTTGAACTAGTCCTATTTTGTCGTCGAGTTTAGGCGCTGCGCGCGGGCGCATCACCCCGGGTCGGTTTCCCCTTTTCCGAGTACGACTCGGCCGACTCTGCGTAGCGAGCGACCAGGGACCCGAAAGATGGCGATCCACGCCCGGTCGGGATGAAGCCAGAGGAAACTCTGGTGGAAGTCCGAAGCGCCTCTGACGTGCAAATCGATCGTCGGAAACCGGGTGTAGGGGCGAAAGACCAATCGAGCCGTCTAGTAGCTGGTTCCCTCCGAAGTTTCCCTCAGGATAGCTGGCGCTCGATCGTCGCAATTCCATCGGTAAAGCGAACGATTGGAGGCCCCGGGGCCGTTCACGGCCTCGACCTACTCTCGAACTCGAACGGGTGGAACGGGCCGACTCTCCCGAACGACGGAGCCGACCCATCCGGCCGCCGCCGCCAGCACGCTTCGCTGGGCGGTTGGTCACCTCGAATGCGAGTGCCAAGTGGGCCACTTTTGGTAAGCAGAACTGGCGCTGTGGGATGAACCAACGTCCGGCTAAGGTGCCTAACGCGACGCCCATGAGATCCCCGAAAGGGGTGTCGGTCGATATAGACAGCAGGACGGTGGCCACGGAAGTCGGAATCCGCTAAGGAGTGTGTAACAACTCACCTGCCGAATCGACCGGCCCCGAAAATGGATGGCGCTGAGCGACGGACCGATGCCGGACCGTCGCGGCGAGGAGCGATGAACTTTCGCGCCGAAACGATGCCGCGACGAGTAGGAGGGCGCCGCGGCGAGCACGGAAGCCTAGGGCGCGAGCCCGGGTGGAGCCGACCGCGGGTGCAGATCTCGGTGGTAGTAGCAAATATTCGAACGAGACCTTCGAAGACCGAAGTGGAGAAGGGTTCCGTGCCAACGGCGGTCGAGCAGGGTCAGTCGGTCCTAAGACGCGGGCGAAAGTCTTCCCGAAAGGCGCCGATCCGTTATGAAAGGTGAAAGGAAAGCGAATCGAATCGAATCGAATCAAAAGCCCAAACAAAAAAAAAGCGGCCGGCCTCC
>NW_027633454.1:0-41990 GCF_053919585.1 Euprymna scolopes
ATGTATGTGTATGTATATATGTATATATATATGGGTTGATTTATGAGGACGTGTATCCAGTTGGGGTCCACGGGTTTTGGTGTTCCCAATCATACAGTCTTATTCTTCTTCTTCTTCTTCTTATTATTATTATTATTATTATTATTATTATTATTATTATTATTATTATTATTATTGATATTGGTGGTGTCATTAGTATTTCAATATTACAAGAATTATTATTATTAGGATTATTAGTGGGATTAATATTAGTTTTGATATAATAACAGTCATGATGTATGGTACCCAAGTGTGTACATGGATGTCTGGATTTGAGATTCCACGTATGGATATTACTACGTATGTAGGTATGGATGTAAACATGTCATAACTGTATATGACCATTATATGTCTATGTATGTCTATATGTGTGTGTGTATATGCGCAGGTGTAGCAAGGTGTAGGCGTTTATAAGTATATTAATATATATATGTACATGTGGAGTTTAGATAACTTTCGAGGTTTATGTTTATTCTTATTTTGTTTGTTTATTTGTTTTTAATTTTTTATTTTTTATTTTTATTTTTATTTTTTATTTATTTATTTATTTGTTTTATTTACCTTATTTTAATTTTAATTTTATTCTTGCTTAGTTATAGTTATTGCCTAATTTCAGTGCGTGTGTGTGAGTAAAATAAAACGAACAGCATATATTCGCTTCTGAATATCTGTATTAACGTGTGTGTGTGTTTGTGTGTGTGTGTGTGTGTTATGTGTGTGTGCATGTATGTGTGTGGATGGGTGTAAATTGAAAGACACCGGTCAGTACTCAGTGACCATAGGAAATGTTTTTAATTTACAGACTGCAAGACAAAAATACTAAATTCAATTCTCAAGTACCTTATGCCATAAAAACCAAAAGATGGGGTGGATAAAGAGAAAGGGAAATGAAAAAGATGTTTATTATCTTCAAAGACCTCACTTGTCCTCTCACCGCTTTATGACTCCCAGCCAGGTTACATTCTAACTTTACAAACGAAATAGGAAAATGTTTTTGATTGAAATATCAGTTTTCGACGGTAATTCTTGGCCTGAAGATGTAGTCCCCCAACGCGCGTGATTACAGAAACATGTATGCACATATGTAGCCATTAATGTTTGGATAAATAAATTTAATATACCTGTTCTGTTCACTCATTGAGCACTCTTTGGTAGACACATGTTGTTTCATTGGATGTACTTCTAGGAAACTAAACTCTACTGGCTATATATATATATTTATATATATATATATATATATATATATATATACACATATATATATATACAAATATATATATACATATATATACACATATATATACATATATATATACATATATATATATATATATATATATATATATATATATATATATATACAGTGTTGAGACGATTAATCAGAATCGGAATCGGGAATCGAAAAAATAAGAAATTTTTGGAGTATCGGAATTGATATTGAAATTGAGAAAATTTGTGCATGTTTTCCGATGCCAAAAACGATTCCTTTAATTATCTTTTTCATTTTATTTTATTTAAAATAAAATCTTCCACTGCTTATAGTCATGATAAAATGATAAATATTTATTGATTTTAAAGCTAAAATCTATATATCACTTCCCCCAAATTTATTTTTACGTATAAGAAAATACATGCACAGGAAAAATAACAACTTTTTAGTTGAATATTTTGAAATTTATAAAGAACCGAAATCGTTAATTTTATCAGAATTGGGAATTTACTACAGAATTGGTAATTGTATCGGAATCGGGAATTTAGTTCGGAATCAGTAATTGTATCGGAATCAGGAAAAATATTGGAATCGTCCCATAACTAATATTTATATATATATATATATATATATATACATATATATATATATATGTATATGCATATATATACATATATATATATATATAGAGAGAGAGAGAGACATGACAGAAAAGAATAGGCACCGATAGAAACTGTTTATTTCAATAAGCATATAATGTATATAACAAAATAAAAAATAAATGGTCACAAATTTGATAGTTAATACTTGGTTACATTCCCTTTGTTTTTTTTTTAATTGAAGTATCCTAGTGTTCACGTCAATTTAAAAAATTAACTTCAAATCGAGAAGGCAAAAAGAAACTCTGCAGAATGGAAAAAATGTTATTTAAATGTAACTTTAGAACATTAATGCAACACAAATACAACAGAAAAACAAATGAACTAGTTATTATTTAGTAGCATAGCATTTCTGCAATTTTATAGCCTGCAATCTTTTGAGCATTCCTTCAATTTGTCTGCGGCAATACTCCGGTGAAAGGGCATCCTACTTCTCTTTAATTTTTGCCTAACGTTCTTCCAGCTTTGAAATTTTATCATTGTGTAGCTGTTGCTTGATATAATGCCATATGTTTTTGTCAGGATTAAAGCCTGGAGATTATTCAAGGCTATTCAAACACAGAATATCATGCTCTTCAAGGAATCTCTTGAAATTGCAATCCATGTGAATGAGAGCATTATCCTGCACGAAGATGAGATTATCATTAGAAAATTCTCATTCAACATATTAACGTACTTGGTTTAATTAATTCGATCTTGTAAACGAAATATAGTCCCTGGACCATTGGCACTAGTGACCTCCCACACCAAAACTGAACCTTCACCACCTTGCAGAGTTGAAACTGTGCACCTAGGATTAAATTCTTCATCTTTCCTCCCACGGAGGTAATGCCTACCATCACTGCCAAGCCTGTTGAACTTGCTCTCATTGCTTAAAATTACTTTCAACCAATATGAAGAATCATGATCTTCATTGCATCTGACGAAATCCAGACGGCACTTTCAGTTCTTTACAGAAATCATTGGCTTGCGTATTGCAACACAGCCTCGCAAATTAAATTTCTTTCAATCTCTTCTTAACTGTAGAAATAGAGCACTTTGTAACAAGATTACTCTATTGTTGGATTTGGGGAGCCGTTTCAAATCTGTTTCTGAGACTGCGGATCTTGATAGCATTGTCTTTCCTGTAAGAAGTAACTCTCGAACAGCTAGATTGGGGACATCATGAACATTGCAGGTGTCTTGGTTCTTTTGCACAGTCATTCGTACCTTTCTAATCATATTTCAATCTGCAACCAATTTCACGATTGGATAAAACCAGAAAGTTGAAGAGTAATGAGCTCCTGACGATCACTAAGGGAAAGTTGAGGTATATGGACTAAATGTTACGTTGTATAACCTGGAACAACAACAATTACTATTAGAGATATTTTGTTGTCTGAAAGGTGAATATTTTAAGCTGGTTTTAAACTCATTTTTGCCTTCTCGATTTGAAGTTAATTTTTTTAAATTAACGTGAACACTAGAATACTTCAATAAAAAGTCAAATATGAACAGGCAAAATTATAGAGGAGTAAAAGGCGAATCAAATGAAGTATAAGTTGTTTAAACAGTTACATTCAATTTAGCTTACATTTGCGGTTTTTGAAACTTTTGGCGCCACTGTATATATATATATATATATATATATATATATATATATATATATATATATATATATATGAGAAAAATTTATCTGGGCCTGCATGTATGTGTATGCTTTACTAGAACTGAATAATCCAAACATAAATATATATATATATATATATATATATATATATATATATATATATATATATGTATGTGTATGCATGTATGTGTATGCATGTATGCGTATGCTTTCCTAGAACTGAATAATCCAAACATGAATATATATATATATATATATATATATATATATATATATATATATATATGTATGTATGTGTATGCATGTATGTGTATGTATGTATGTGTATGCTTTCCTAGAACTGAATAATCCAAACATAAATATAGATTCTCTAGTTTCAATGCATTGTAAGCAATCATGCTTAGCTGTTTTTTTTAAAGAATATCCAGAAATAATTTGAACTTGAAATCTTAACCTTATTATAAGAGAAAACAAATCGAGATAAAAGGATGAAGAAATGTTTCAAAATAAACAAGAAGCAAAAAAGTCATTATAATCCCCGTAGCTCCATCTCAAACTTGCGCCGCTTCCATACTCGTCAAGCATTTACAGAAACGAAAATGAATACATCTTTATATGAAAAAGTCAGGAGACTATCTCAAATCTTTGGAGAATAAAATAAAGAAAAGCAAGGAATAAAAAAAGGTAGTCATGTGGATCAAGAAGGCGATGTTGGTGGCTGAGCAAGAAAAAGTGTAAGTCTTTGCTAGTTTCATTCCATTTTTTTTCTGCATGAGATGCGCTTACCTTATTTGAGATTAATGATGAAGATCAGTTAAATAAGAAACAGATAGAACTGAGACTATTTACGACATTCACCTAACGGCCTTTTGAAGCATATGAAAAGCTAAAATGATTCAGGTCTACAGGAGACTCAGTAGATGTTTACGCGAATGCACTCAAAAAATTAGCTGGTCTAACAGGATACCTAGGTAGAGGGCTGGATCATACAGCCAAAGTGCATTCATTACGGAATTCCCAGACCATCTGTGTCACTACTTGAATTGAATATTTGACAGCTGAGAAGAAACGTCGAAGATGCGAATTGATGTTGTGAATCACGGTTGAAGTAAAGAAGAGTTCTGCTATCTTTCCTTCCTGCACTAAGGAGTTGGTTTTGAATTACAGTGTTAGTGAAGATGAGTTATATTATTTTTTGGGGGAGGGGGTGCAAAAACAAAAACTTAGACTTTAAACTCAACAAAACAAGGTATGTTTAATTTTAGCGTAGACTATTAGATCACTTTAATTAATACTGTTAAGAACGATATCGTATTTATTTAAAATCCATTTAGTATTATGCATGTAAATTTGGGAAAAGCACGATTGAAATGCACCAACATGATTTGAATAAGAGAAATCCAAACAATATAGCTGCTGAATTTGACTTGATGTGTGATTTTTCCAGGACCCTTAACGTAATGGATAAAGTACTAGGTAAAATCCAACTGGTCATGACTGGTGAAATGTGAGCATACTACTCTCGAGAATTGAATAAAGTGTTCTGTTAGAAATTCCGTTCAGATTCTCGAGTTTCACTGAAAGATTCCCGAGTTCAACAAGATACACCTGAAAGAAGGTTGGAGATTACATCAGCCGAAATATTGTGAGAATAACACTTAAGATAAGAATAGTAGTCCGAAAAATCCAAATAATGCACATTATTAATCCTCATCTCAAAAATTTAAAAACATGATGCATCATGTTTGGTACCATGTTTTTAAAATATTTCTAATTATTTAATTTTCTAACGCGTATACTATTTTCAAGGGCAGATAACTCTGTTGCACATGACTTTAGCAAAGTTGTATATCATTGTCAAACGTTTTTTGTTTACTATTTTTATGCTATGAAAAATAAAACACTTTTTTCATTCTGTTGTTTCTGTTTATTTCACTAAAACCAAGAGAACAAAAAAGCAAAAACATTAACACAGAAATGTTTCTTGTTTTAGACAAGTTTTCTTTGAAATACATTCATTTTTTCTCTTTTTTTTTCATTCTTTTTTATCATTCAGTGAATCCAATCACGCTTGGTGATGCAAACTTGTAATTTCTGGCCAGACACATTCATATATGCATAAATTTTGCATTTAAAAATCTTTGACTTTTTTTTTTATAAGTGTACTTTCTTATTTTATGTTTTCGTCTGCGATAAATTGTTTTTTATTGCGAGCTTTTGAAATATATTCTTTTATACACAGAACTGGTGCAAGGAATATTAGCTTAAATGTATATTAGGAAAGAATCTGGGACACTACACAAGAGAATCATGAAGAAACTATAACTATTGTTGGTTATCCCATATAAATTAGATAACCTACACTTATTTTGTATCTGATAATAACTGACTACTTGATATGAATTTGATACTTGCACAAATTGAGTAGGTTATATCGGTGTCAGTCAAGGATAAATCTTCTAGCAGAGTGTTGGCCATTTTGGAGTAGGAAATTACCTTTTATCTGTCGGGCTGAAGTGTAGTTCTGGATAGTCCTTGGAGGTCCACCCATCCAGATTGTTGCCTCCTGTCTTTCGAGTGGAGTAATTTCATTGCATACTACCCGAGGCGTCCCTAATGGGGAAATGTCCACAAGGCTCCCCAGGCATTTTTCAGAAGGTCAGAGTGTTCCTTCTTTAGCGGCATTGACTTGCCTCTCTCTACCTTCCGACCTTGTGTTATATCTTCCTGGGATGGGAAGGAAATAGATGCCTACAGTAATTGGATACTCTATAGTAATTCAATACTGTACACTTTTAACAGTAAACTAAGTGGACTTTTTCTTTACATGTGTAACATTAATTGTATACTGCATAATAGTACGTCAGACGTATATTACGGATAAGTTGGTTAGTTGTTTTGTTTTACGGCATATCAACCCTTTTCAGGTTATTTAATGCCGAATCTGGTGATTTTGAAGAACGGTTTTTTAATATAGTATATTTGTTTTTTAAGTCGTATTCTATTTAACCCATAGTTGGGACCCTAACAGGTGCTACCACTCCGGGTCAGAGTGGACCTGGGAACAATGGCAATTAAAGGGTGGTTCCACACTCCCTAAGGCTTGCAAGCTGGGGCCCTCACCATCGGATATAATTTAAGGTCATATCCAGGACCGTATATTACGGATAAGTGTCCTTTCATCCAACATGGATAATTCTCAACAATATGATACTTTACATAGCATGTAAAAAGGCCAATATAAACGAACCACTGTGAAATATTATAAACTCACCAATCTAAATCTATGATAGCATGTGTTTTTCAGAATTTTCTGATCTATTCTCTGCTTCCTTTGTAACATAGTCGTTACATGTCAACACTTGGGGCACACACGTTGTATGCAGACAGTCGCAAGGAAACCAACACAAGGAGAGAATTCGACTCACTCTTTTTACTTTCAGTGAAACAACAGACATTTATTTACAGGTACTTTCCATAATAGAGCCGTGTCTCTTGTTCAAAAGTCTTCTCATATTCCAACATGCTTAACAAGACTCTGCCGTGTCGAAAACGTGGTATGCTGTCTTTGACCGGCCATGTTTAAGGTGAATCCTTTTTTGTCACTATCAGTCACACATCTCTCTCTCTCTCTCTCTCTCTCTCTCTCTCTCTATCTCTCTATTTCTGTCCGTTTCTCACCTTTTTATAATCTTTTTCTTTCCTTCGCCTATGCTGTGACACCTCGTACATGGCTCAGTCATTTGCATATAGCTACTGCTGCTGCTGTCATACGTGCGTCCATGCTCTGTTAAACTTTTGTTCCACTCGTTAATCTTGTGGTCTTCATCTATTCACTGTTTCGATACCTCATTGTAATACAATTCTTCCTGTTCTAGTAACTTCTTTCCAAAAACTACTGGTGCTACCGGATCGGGCTGTTTGAAGATATTGGCTTCCCGAGACGAAATGCGCCTAGCATTGATGCTTTTTGTTTTTCTACTTCCTTTTGCAAAACTTATTATGTTCTATAAAACCAAAAACAAAAACAACAGCACCCCCCCCTTTCTACATCCCCCCTTTCCTTCTTCCCATTTTTTCTTTCTCTTTCTATCTTCCCCTCTTCCTGACTGGTTTCTTAACTTAAAATGTACCAAACATTAATACTGTAACCCTTTTCCCTCTCCCATTGCAAAACTCATTCATGTTCTGCAAGGCAGAGAACAAAAACGATGAAATCCACTATAAAACAACCAAACCAAACACTACAAACTAGCGAGTGAAGATACAAAGAGTTTGAAGAATAAAATTCTTCTACAAAATGACTGAATTCAACGTCAATACTATTAAAAAAAAAACTGGATTTAGCATTAAATAATCCGAAAAGGGTTGATATGCCGTAAAATAACCAAACCAAACTCTACAAATAAATATTTGAAGATATAAAGCATAAAAACTGTTTCCAAAATAATTGAATTCGGTATTAAGTAACCGGAAAAGGGTTGATATGACGTAAAACAAAACAACCGAACGAAGCCAAGAACTACAGATGAATCTTGGTGTTTGAATCTAGCAAGATCAAGAAAAGACCACACTATAGTTAAGTACTCAATTATAGAGAAAGGAAAGTTAGCATTCTTTATTGCTTTATTGTGGGAGTTCTCTAGGTTGTAAAAATAAAGAACTTTCAATAAAACTTGGGTGTGTATGTATCTCATAACAGAATAATAAGCTGTCAAACTTAAAAAAAAAGAAACTCTTATAAAAAAATTAACAAAATGAGATCTTCTCCAGATGACACCTGCCGGCCACGCCTTGCACAGAACCCCAAGAACACATGCCCAACATTCTCAGCCCCCTTCCCTACTGTACCGTCGACCAAGGAGGAGAGGCAAGGTGGAAAGAAATTTTCTGTACTGCTGCATTTAATGACCCATATTTCCGTGACGTTGTTTCCGTATATCCTGGCAGATTACGTTAACCACCAGAATATGCTTAGCGCTGATGAAATTTTAAAATGCTAAAAAAAAAAAAAAAACCCCAAAAAAACCCTAACAATTATCGTATAGTAATTATAGTGAAGAAAAAAACGAAATACAATAAATAAAAACATCGCGTCAACCTAACGTAAGTTTCATGAATAAATATTTATCTTTTTAAATAAAGAACTTGTTTTATAAGTAAGGTTTTTGAAAACATCTTTTTTTTTCTGGTATTTTTTTTTTTTTGTGTAAGAGGGATTTTTTAATGTATTTTTTTAGGGGAAAGAGGAATTTTTTTTCTTTTTGTTTTCTACTCCTTTCTTTTCTTATAATGTTAAGGGATAGGTTATTTCCTGAGGAATATTTTTAGTCAACTGAAGGACCACTACCGACAGGATATCCTTTCTACATGATTTGCAGTAGCCTTCGTCGTAGAGTTTACAAAATGAAGACTGTGGTGTACTGTTGAATGTTGGGACCCTGCTGATCCTAATTTGCTGTAGGCTTTCCAACATTTAGATATGATCGCGATCCCCTGGAGAATGTGCTTCTTTATTATGGGAAGGGTTAGTGTTTCAGCATTACGGCTTTGGTACGGTCACCAGGATACCCTTCTTCTTATAGGAGTCATGTTCTCTGAAGATCCAGAGCGGTTCGAGTATTCTCCCAAAGAGATTCGACTGGAAAATATTATCCAAGCTCGCTAGATTCGTGAAGATGTCAACAATTTGTTTAAATCATTTAATTTTTTTTGCATGAATAAAATTAATATTTTCTTCCAATTTATTAACTGTCATCAGGTGAGATTTTTATTGGCTAAACGCACACAGTGCGTTTGTAATGTCGTATTGGCAATTAATTTTACATTGGCTGAGAGTATTCGCCATGTGCCAGCAGTCTACATAAGATGCCGGGTCAGTAGATGCAGAAATACTAACATAAAGTATCGTTTTAAAGGAAAGAAGAGTGGAAAGGAATTTTCAATGACTCACATACAAGCTTTCTTCATCTCCCGCCCTTATTCTTACACACCAGTCAGGTGAGCAGAAACAAATTGCTATTCACAGCTATACACGCACAAACCAGAACAAGATAAACCAACACACACTCACACACAGTGCTCGCTGCCAAATGCTCACATACATATATTACTTACACACATATATTCACATTAGGAACACACTGACATACACATTTCTAAGCCTTGTGACTACTAATTCTACTTTCTTTACCAAACCCAAGCTTGCATCATCTATATAAAAGCCAAATACGTCCAAGGATGGAATACTGCTGCCATATCTGGGCAGTAGCTGCTAAAAACAGCCTATCCTGCCTTGACAGAGTACAAAATAGACTTCATGGCTTAGTGGGGGATGCCCTTTTCTCTATCCTGCAGCTCTCTCCCACAGAAGAGACGTTGCGAGCCTATCCTTGTTTTATCGTTATTTCCATGGCAGGTGCTCGTCTGAACTCCAATCTCTGGTCCCCCCTCTCCAATCTTTCACGAAAAACACCCGTCTAGCTGAATCCACTGTGAAAAATTTCCCCCACTCTTTATCTGTGCCTAAATCAAAACGTGGATTCCATGAACAAAGCTTCTTTCTTAGAACTGCACGCCTGTGGAACTTTGTTCCGTCTGCCTGCTTCCCACCTGACTACAACTTGGATGTCTTCAAGTCCAATGTTAACGAATTCCTAATGAACCGCCCCCTTAAGTAAACACTTCATCAAATCTCCACACTAACGTACTGTACTTGCAATAACCCTTATCCCTGAGTGGCTTCCGGGCCTTGATAAGTGGTGACCACCGTGTAAAAAAAATAAAAATAAATGAACACTTACTAAAAAAATATTTTATATTCTTATGACATTGTAGAAATAAAATGTTTTGCCATAAAGTTTCGTTTATCATTTACAAAACTCTGTTCATAATTTTAATAAACACTTGCTAAATTGTGACCTTTGCATTCTCTCAATGTTTTATTGATTTCAATTTAAGGCGGGCGGTTGGCCTTGTGCAAGATCACAATTTCCAGTCTTTTGATCACTGTAAACTGTCTTGATAACGTTATGCCTGTATTTGGTTTTATAAATGTTAATTTCCCTTAATTTTTGTGGCAATTGTTGGTGATCTAGGGGTATCGATCCTTACAAATGGAGTCAAAGGTGGTTTTGTGGCAGCATTCGGATACCATAACCAGTAACAATTGTTATTTCTTGCACTGGTGATTATAAATAAAACAAGTAAAGCATGCATGGTCGCCCGTGAGTGCACAGTGAACGAGACATAAAAAAAATGACTAAGTTCAGCATTTGCCTCCACCATTTAGGCCCAAAAGTCCCTAGAGGATATCAAATCCTGGTGAAAATGAACAAACGGTGTAACCTATGTAAATTTGAGTTCTACACCATGCCTTCCCCCATTTAGCCCCAAAAGTCCCCAAGGCCTTCAGTAGATATCTGACTCCTGATGCAATTTTCTACCTATATAAAAGCCAGGTATGGTCAATGATGGAGTACTGTTGCCACATCTGGGCAGGAGCTGCTAGAAAGACCTTATCCTGCCTTGACAGAGTTCAAAATAGACTTTGCAGCTTAGTTGGTGATGTCTTTTCCCATCCCCGCAATCTTTTTCCCAGTAGAGACGTTACAAACCTGTTTCTGATTTATTGGTATTTTCATGGCAAATGTTCAGCTGAACTTCAATCTATGGTCCCCCTGTCACCAAACTTTCCCGAAAAACACTCGTCTAGCCAAAACCACTATCAATAATTTCAAAAACTCTTTATCTGTGCCTAGAGCTAAATGCAGACTCCATGAACAAAGCTTCTTAGAAATGCACGCCTGTGGAACTCTCTTCCGCTTACCTGCTTTCTAGCTGACTACAATCTGGTTGTCTTCTAGTCCAAGGTAAACAAGTTCTTGAGGCACCGTCCCCCTAAGTAATCCAATTTACAAAATTCACACTACTTATGTTTACTATGCTATAATCACATTGGCTAATGTATACCCATTAATCCTTATCCTCGAGTGGCGTCAAGACCTTGATAAATGGTGATTCCTGTGTAAAAAACAAACTGGGTTCAACACCATGCAAAACTACTAAATAAACATACACAGAAAACATTTGACAAATATGAAAAAATAGTTTTAAAAATTGGAGTATTTTTATTAGCCCTAAAAGAGCCCCTGGAGCACACGCAAGAGTTATCGCGAAGTATAGACAAACAAAATTATATAGAAATCAGTTAGTTACAACTTTTCAGAAAGTTTTATAAAAATCCAAGGCATCAGTTTTTTTTTTAATAAACACAAAAGTGTCAGTTTTAGTCATTTTAATCTGAAAGGTACCCCTAGGGGGTCAACCGGAGTTTTCCCAGAAAATCCGATCTGTCACTTTTTTACTCATATCATGTTTAATGTTTGTACAAAATTTCCAAAAATTCTTAGGCATAGTTATTGAGAAAAGTACAAGTAGACGAATGGACAAACAGAGAAACGGACGAACGAACAAGGGTGAATTTGCAGGTCCACCTCCTTTTGTCAGGGGACCAATAATAAGTTCATATGTGTGTGTGTGTGTGTGTGTTTGTGTTTCATTTTGTTGCTTTGCTAAAACATAACCTTTGTACCAGAGTTATAATAAATGTTGGTATGTTTCTTGGCAATACTCAAATACACTATCAGCATCCAAAATGGCACTACCAAAGATCAGAAACTATGATACAGGCTCCTGGATTCATTACAGCAAACCCGAGCTAAAATGAAAAAAAAAAGTGGAAATACGCATTTCCTGTATATAATAGATGCACCAGAATATCCTAAAAGGGTTAAAATAATACTAAAAAACTTCTTACAAAGTTTAATAAAAAAAATAATACCCTTTTAATCGATTTGCTTCTTCTTTTAACATAAAGAAAATTAAGCTAATAACGAACAGCATTAAAAACAGGAATGCCTAGCAATAAACGTAAAATAAATCAGAACATTTTTTTTAAATGTGAAAATAAGCCATAAAAGCTGCCGTGAGTTTGATATTGTCTGTCTTTGTGCCGACACTTTAAGACCTTGCATCTCCGATAAACATGATGGGACACAAGAGACCAGAGTTGATGAACACAATGAGACCCCAAATTCCCAGGCTTAAAAGCCATTAATTCATTCCTAGGGTAATTAAGCTTTATACTTGAAAATAATTGCACATTAAATTCCAATTTGTGTTTCAAAGACGATCGGTAGAATACAAAAATCCTTTTCCTTGAGAAATGGAAAGTGACCAATGCTTTGAAGATTTTTCAGACACGAAAAATTAAGTTGTTTAATGCATATATATATATATATATATATATATATATATATATATATATATATATATATATATATATATATGCATATATAGTAATTTATAAAATATATATGGCGATTAAGCTACACTGAATATTCGGCGTTTCATCCACTATAGGATTCGTCAGGCTTATGCGCGAATTCTGTGGTTGTTTCTCGCTTTTATATATGTTGAGGATTTTAGTTAGCCAATCAGCTTTCTAGTATCCACCGCGCCTCTTCCTATCAGCCAAGGGGCATGCATTTTATCGAACAAAGGATCTGTTTTAGAACTAGGTTAGTGGTTTAAGGCAGACGATTTTCCTCCTTTCTTTCTTTCTTTTTTTTTATATATATAAATATACACATGTGTACACACATACATGCACACATACACAATGACGAATCCTATAGTGGATGAAACGCCGAATATTCAGTGTAGCTTAATCGCCATATATATTTTATAAATTACTAACTAGCTCTACCTACGTATTGAGCACTTTTGAAGTAAATACTTAGTTTACGCATAAATCTATACTTTCGTATATTAATTTTATGTGAGTAAATGAAGTAGTTATATATATATATATATATATATATTATTTATTTTTATTCCTTATATATATATATATATATATATGCACACACATATATATGTGTGTGTGTGTGGCGATGTCTGTGCATATATATATATATATATATATATATATATATATATATATATATATATATACTAGACTACCCGTGACCCGTTGGGTCAGTATGTTATATTAGCTATGGAATTCATGTATGAGCGTGACACGTGTGACGTAAAGAAAATAGTTTTTTTTTGGCATAACAGAAACATTTCTATGAAAGTATATTAAAATGAAAAAAGAATATAGATAGATTTCTATGGGTCGTTCTGTTTATTATAATTGATTATTTTTGAAAAACAAAATTTACAGTTACTGAATTATAAGTGGTGGGCCATACTGATAGGTAAATGTGCCCTGAACAGATACCATAATACTTATTATAGCTAAATTCAAATTTTGATATATCTGCTTTTTTTTACATCGTTCATTTCTGTATTACGTTTAAGTTATTTTAACCCTCACTCTTCCACTATTAAATAATAATTTCGAAATAAAATAATAACGTTAATATTTCAGTGCGCAGGTCATGCGCACATACGCAATCAGATGTTGTAAACCGGAAAGTGGGTTACATACATCGTTACAAGGTCATTTGAGTTTTATAATTATATACATATATATATATATATATATATATATACATATATATATATATGGCAGCAATTCATTATTCAAGCACGTTTGATTGAATACGACAGTGTTATTCTTTTTTCTGATTTTTATATATATATTTGACAATGTTTGTTTGGAATGGACATTTGTGGAAGTTATCGTGGGTAGATGGGTAGAACTGCTGACTGTCAACACGATGGTCCTAGATTCAATATTCTGCTTGGGAGAGACGCTACTCTAGTCGCACTGACGAAACAATACTTTATGTGGATGACTACAAACACAGTGTGACCAAAAAAAACGGGCCCCAACTCTAATTAGGCCCCGTTTCTTAGTGTTTTGTTCGAATGAAATGAAACTTTGGTCATAACTAGTTTATTATATTCAAAACATCACATCAAAACACTAGGGTCTTTGGCCTTTTTTTCTCTGTTCTACAGCATATGTTCTAGATGGCCTCCATTTAGCTTCTTGTTTTTTTTTTTGGTCACCCGGTATACATGTGTATGTGTGTGTGTGTATGTGTGTGTGTGTACCTATTTGACTTCTTCGTAGAACAATAGCATCAATGTTTGGTGCATTTTACTTTAGAGAGCCAGTATCTTCATACGGCCTTATCTAGTAGAATCAGAGAGGGTGGGAGAAAGTGGTGGGAAAAGTATAATGACGCAAATCATGGGCGAATGAAACGCAAGGTGATAAGATTGGAGGAATGAGGTAGATAATTAAATGACGTAAATAAAGAAGAAAAACATTCCGTAACGGCTTTTGATTGGATGTGTCCTCTGAACTTTATCCGGTGTGCTAATTCTTTTCCAGTTGCTTTAGACATAGATGCTGTGAGCCTAATTTTCTTCTTTTTTTAAAAATCTATTTGTTTATTAATCGAATGCAATGTTGATCCAGCAGGTTACGGATCATCTATTTTTTTTTTAATAAGATTTTTCATTTGAATTTCTAATTAAGCGTGTCTTTATTGGTGTTATGAACTTTTTTGATGGTCTAATAAAGTTTTATTACATTGCTCAATGAAACCTAATGGATGAAGATCATGTTCTTATCCATGTCCATTATATTAACTTAAAAAAAATAACAACATAATTTCTTAATGTATTTCGATGACACGTTTTATTTTTCTTTGCTTTTGGAAGCGAATGCATACACCGAAAAAAAAGAATCAAATTAGATTCACGGTGGGCGAATGATGAGAAGAGGGGAGGATCGCTGAAAAAAAAAAAAGAAAAAACAATTCTTTTTCCTCATTTAAACTATCTTTCTGGTATTAAGTGCAATCCCCCCCCCCCAAAAAAAAAAGAGAGATCAATAATTATTTGGATAATTTAATAATGGCTACATTTGAACATGGCAGAAGAAGGCAGATTTTCCGCTATCCTGTTTTTTATATCCAATGGCTTGACTCTTGCTCTACTTGCTTTGCTAATACAATTTACTCTCAAACCAAATGAGATTATGAAATGCCAAATTGAGCAATGGTTCCTTTTTTTAATGGGATTTGTTTTAGCAAATCTTTCAGCGTTGCTCTCAGCAAAAATTTGCAAACCAAATATGAGAAAAAAGAACTTCAACGGTCAGAAGTAGATGTAACCTTCACTGAAAAAAACTGCTGCAAACATACACACACACACACACACACACACACACATATATATATATATATATATATATATATATACATATGCATATAATTAGATACATATATATATGAATACATATATATGTGTATATGGATATCTATATTCTTATAAATTTGGGTTTTTTGTGTATTTATATTCATATCAAAACACTTTACTATTTATTTAAAAAGAAAATACAACCGTCTTAGAATTGTACTAATCTGCAAAAGATCTAGCTAATTTGCATATTCTTTTAAACATTCATTTTAATTAATTCCCTATTAGTTTTTTTCGGTTTTCTTTTTGGATGATAATATGTAGTGAACTATTGCATGTAATTATATTAATGTAGATATTCTACATGATTTATTCTTGCGTAATATTTGCATAAAATGTTTATAGTACACACAAACCTCTTCTTATATGTATTTATGTATGAGTATATAGATTTGTTTAACAAATTTTCCTACCAAACTCCTTTGTCAGTTTTTGGTCCTACAGGCATGAAACTTTATATATAGGGTATTCGAACCCATGCAAAGCTTTATAATTCGGTTATACCCGAGGGAAATCGGTGCAAAAGTGTGAAAATTTAAAAACTGGAATTTGCCTAGCGAAGGTCAAACGTCGGCATTACGAATATGCATACGTAACGTGATAGATATTGGTTCATGTTTTAATTTTCAGCCTGGCAGCATACATGTCTTCATAGGTCAGACATTAACGTCGAAGTAGAAAGTAAATTGTAAGCTAAGCGTTTTAGTTTCGATTCTCATTGGTGGAGCACGAGTCATTTTTTAAAAACTTTTTAAATCATTACCATCTATTGAGTCCAATATAATATAATAATAAATACGAAATCTGCATTAATGAAATATCATATTTAAGCGTATTTTACGACCGGGCAATGCCGGGCGTCCTGATAGTATGTATGCATACAAATATATTTATTATTTATACATACATATACTAATATACATATATATGTATACATACATACATATTTATACATATATATGTATATATGTATGTATACATATATATGTATATGTGTATATGTACGTACATATATATATATATATATATATATATATGTATACATATCTATATTTCCTTCGCTACTATTATATAAAAGTCATTTTGTGTGTGTGTGTGTGTGCGTGTGTGTATTTGTAAGTTCCTTCCTCATAGGTTCCGAAACGGCTGAACCTATCTTTTGCAAATTTCTCACAAAGCTAATTTATATATCTGGCAGTGTTCTTAGATATGTTTTTGCAGAAATTCATCAGATAAGTGTCCAAAATCGAAAAAACTTGTTCTTAAAAATCGCTTTTCTCTCTTATAGATAAAAAGAAAAATTTTTATAGACGAATATTTTACGTTACACCGGCAAAGGCAGATAATAAAATGAAGCAAATAATTTATTCATAAAAAAAAAAAAAACAGATTTATTATAATCTGGATACATAGTTAAGTAGTAAATAATTTGACTACAAATCGAATGATCCCCTGTTCAAGCCCGGGTGTAATTTTTTCTTCTTAATGAGTTTAACCTGCAATAAAAGTCGCCGCAAATCATTTCTTCGTTTGCTTATTTAAAACTAAACAGTAATCAGAAGTGACCTTTCCAAGGCATTTGTTGTTAAACCCAAATATCAGCTGATGTGATATTGTAAACTAACACAGACGGAATTTGCTGAAGGACATTATCATTGTTATTTTTTATTCATTTTCTTTTTGCGAATTAGTTCACCGGGCAAATTATTCCTCATAATATATAATAATCAATAGAGGGTTAACTCTATAATAATAGATACGCAATCTGCATAAATTAAACTATCCTGTTTAAATGTATTGTACGACCGGGCAACTCTGGGCTGTCAGCTAGTATATATATATATATATATATATATATATATATATATATATATATATATATATATATATATATATATACTTGTTTATTGTTATATAAACATGCTCACATCCCGCTGCTACAAATAGCCACTTGTTTCAATCAAACAACAGATATCATCAGGCAGCGACTTGACTATTCAAAAGTTCAATGAATCATATATATTATTACTTAACTATGTATCCAGATTATAATAAATCTGATGTTTTTTTTTATGAATAAATTATTTGCTTCATTTTATTATCTGCCTTTGCCGGTGTAACGTAAAATATTCGTCTGTAAAAACTTTTCTTTTTATCTATAAGAGAGAAAAGCGAATATATATATATATATATATATATATATATATATACTAGCAGAAGTACCCGTCGTTGACTGGGTTCAAAACCAGCCTACAGAAAATGGGCTGTGATTGATGAAAGTATGATAGGTTATGAAAAGAAGGGGGTTGTAAAGAAATAGGTTTTGATACTCAAAAATTTTACCCTAAGCAAAATATGATGCAAGTAAAGATAATTTTCGCGAAAATATATTTTTTTATATCAACTTTGTTTCCATTCATGACCAAGAGTGACCAACAAAATGATGTTTCCTTACAAAGAGAAAATGTTATATATATATATATATATATATATATATATATGTATATATATATATATATATATATATATATATATATATATATATATACAAGAAATAAATGTTACCATAGTCAATAGAAGTTACTTTTATGGTAGAAAAGTTAATTGGTTTGTATTTTAAAGTAGTTTGTAAAAAAATTTTTTTTTTTAATTCACGAACCGGTTTAAAGAGAATCAAAATGGCAGCGACTTTGAAATGGAGAGCCCCGTTTTCAGTTTGAAGGAGGGACACCTGAGCATTCTGTGTTAACAATTTAAGAGAGTTCCGTCAACGTAAGGAATATTATAAACATATTTTAATGTTTTCCGTTATTTTGTGCTTGAGGAATTTTCGATTATAGCATGTGTAGTTTATATAAAAATTCATTTAAGTAGTTATCGCCTCAAATTTCATTTTAATTTCGGTTCGCTGAAATTATTTCAAGTAAAGAGCATTAAAAACTATTTCAAAACAAAAATAAACATGAACTGAACTTTTATTGACTATGGTAACATTTATTTCTTGTATATTTATTTTTTTCGGGTAGTCGTTTGTTGGCTTTTCTGCTAAACACTCTTACTAAATAATATCGACGATATATCGAAAAACAAAGAAACAAAAATAGTTTTGAAAAATAATGAAGCTTTACTTACTTTAGTAAAATAATCCGAAACAGCAAAATGGGATATTAAAAAAGTAAACACGTAATTACTTTAGTTTTTGAAAGCAAAGAATCGATATAAATATGAATAAGAAGAAAATGACGCCCTTTTTAAGCAGAACAGCTTCGTTTCAGTTTTACAGTATTGACCGGTGTAGTAATGCACCGTCGGATTCAAGGTTGTACTATTGTAATGTAAAGAACACGCAGAAAGGGTTGTAATCAACTGAATTCCTTCTAGTACACTGACAAAAAAAAACTTAAACAGATATATAAATAAAAATAAAAAGGTTATGTAAATGTTTTTAAAAAGACACGTAATCACGTGAGCAGGATTTTTTTCCTTCTTTTGACACGATAAAAAGTAACGTTCTTATTTTTTATTATTTATCTATTTATCTATTTTCGAAAGAGTGCCACGTGCAAGTGGAGAAGCAAAAAACAGAGTTATGCAAAATTTGTGTCGAGAATTGTCTAAAGTTCCGACTTTGGGGTGGGGGGTCTTTCACTTTAATAAGATGTGAATTTATGGGGTAAATTTATTCGACACAATATGATTCAACTCAAAAAAATAAATAAATCTAACGTGAATTAAGATTAAAGTTAAGGTGTTATTGTGAACCCTCACCCCTTTTAAAAAACCTTGTTAAACTTTGTGACATATTTACATTCTATGGAGGTCAGGCGTGAACGAACAGCCAATAATTTTATGATACCATATTTCTTCAAACTGAAACATAATTATCAAAGTATACTTATGCAAATAGATATAAAAAGTCTTTGTTAAAGTTTTGCCATATTTCCATGGAGTACAGATGCGAACGCAGACCCCACAATTTTACTATACCATCCCTATTTAATTTGAAACATACTTATCAAAGTATTCTTATGTACATCTATATCAAAAACCTTTGTAAAAGGTTTTTGTTTTTCCTTCTTTTATTTTCATACTTTGGAAGCCAGACGCGAATGCAGACCCCACAATTTTTATGAACCACCGTTCTACCAGATCAAACATATCCATTCCTGAGCATCGATACATCTATCATTATATGTAATCAGTTTTTTAAAATAGTCAACCGTATAGGAGCCTATTCGTGACCAGACACACACACACACACACACACACACACACACAGACGTTCAGCTTTATATTATAGATATATATGTGTGCGTGTGTGTTTATGTGTATGTATGTATGTATGTATACATATATATATATATATATATATATATACATATATATATATATATGTATGTAAACATGTATATATATATGTATATATGTATATATATGTGTATGTATACATGTATGTATGTATGTATGTATCATATGCGTTGGATTTTGTTGTTTTTTTTTTTATTCATGTTCAAATTTATTCAATTGTTCTCATCATCACCATCGTCATGATCATTGAGGAAACGCTTCTCCAATTGGAACATCATCGCCCATGCCTCCTTTCTCTACTTATTATATGCATTGGATTCGTTGTTTTATTTATTTTTATTTTTTTAATAATTTAATTGTCCTCATTACCACAATGTAGGTTACATTACATTTTTATTTCCAAATCCACCACTATCCACCCGATGCTGGAGAGATGCATCAGCGTCTGTCCAGCATCTTATGTAGTCACAAATCTGCACACAGCCGGCTTAAAGCTTATCTTTACATCGCTGCTAGTTTTGAGCGACAGGAACTGGTTTTGGTGGAGCTTTTTGCGACTGAGCAGCCCATTTAAGGGGCAGCGCTGCTCACACAGATCATGGGAGAGGTCTAAAAAAGGTGACCTCAAAATCGTCTGTTCCTATTTTCAGCAAGTCAGTTACCTGCTGCTGATGGTTGTCCATTTCTGCAGGGGAACACAAAAGAAAAAAAAAACAACGTGATTTATTCTAAAAAGAAAACTATATTAAATATTGCTACCTGGAACGTAAGGACACTTCTTGATACAAAAGAGTCGATTACTCCAGAGGGAAGAACAGCTATTGTTGCCAGAGAATTAGTTAGATACAACGTGGATATTACTGCTCTATCTGAAACCCGTTTTAGTGATGAAGATCAACTTACTGAAAAAGGTGCAGGGTATACGTAAAAGGGAAGGACGAGTTGATTTTGCTATCAGGACAAAGATCACAACCCAGTTAAAACAATCTTATGATCGTTATGTGTTAGTTATCTCAGCATATGGCCCTACTTTGGATAGTAGGCAGGATGTCAAAATGGGATTTTATCAAGGTCTAAGGAATTGTATCAAAGGTATACCAAAAGCAGATAAGATTTTGTTGCTTGGAGACTTTAATGCACGACTTGGAAGTGATCACAACATTTGTGGTGTCTTAGAAAAATATGGTTTTGGTAAGGCAAATGATAACGGGATTCTTCTTTTGCAGTTATGCACTGAACATAATCTTGCAGTTGGCAACACCTTCTACCAAAAAAAACCCATTCACAAGGTAACTTGGATGCACCATAGATAAAAACATGGTCATATTTTTATTGTGTCATTATGTGCAAGCGTGATCTTTAGGATATATGTACTGTAAGAGTTATGTGAAGTGCAGACTGTGATACTGATCTTGTTCGTTCTAAACTTAAGTTGCTTATCAGGAAGAACGTCAGAACCAATGGAGTAAAAGTGCCTAAATACATCGATGTCTCCAAGTTACAAAACAAGAAAGCATGTGAAACTCTTCGGACCTCATTTATTAATATCTCATCTGACGGAACTTGGGAGGGAATGGTTCATCACAAGTATATAACAAAGCAGCTGAAATTCTTTGGCTTTAAGAAAACCAAACATAGGGATTGGTTTGATGAAAATGATTCTACAGTCACCAATCTTTTGGAAGAGAAGAAAAAACTCACGAGATATGTTTGTGTTCTAATGGATCAGCTAAAATAACTACAGAAAAAAAGTGTATAAAGAAGCAAAATTTAAAGTACAGTGTGAGACACGCAAAATGAAGGACAAGTTGTAGGCCAGCAGACATTCAGACAGATTATAACCGCAAAAATTCAAAAGATATATATTACAAAATCAGACAAGCTTTTGGACCAGAGCCTCCAACATTGGTGCTTGTGAAATCCAAAGATGGGTTTGCCCTTATCAACAATGTTGAGGGGATCACGGAACGATGGACAGAACATTTTCAAGATCTTTTTTCATAATCCATCTGAAGTAAATGATGCAGTTATTGATAGTCTCTCTGAAAAGGAGGTCGTTGGTGAGATGATGACTGATATCAGCATTGGTATGATCAACAGAACATTAACTGAGATTAATAAGGAAAAACCATTCCAACTTGATGGGATACCTGTTGAATTAGTGCTATTTGGAGATGATAGTGCTATTCACACAGTCCATACACTCATCCTCGATTTTTGGATGGTAATGCTATCCCTCAAGATTGGATTGATGCAATATTGATCCCAAATTTTAAAGGAAAGGGAACACAATCTGAGTGTGGTGATTATAGAGGCATTAGCTTGCTTGAACAGTAGGGACGGTTTTAGCAAAGGTGTTGTTAAATCGTTTACTGAAATGGATTTGTTCCTCTATCATCCCAGAGAATCAATGTTATTTTAGATCAGGCTGTGGCACAATGAACATGATATTCTCTGTGCAACAGCTAATCAAAAAATGTATGGCGCAGTGAGTGTCTTTGTATCAAGTTTTGTCAATCTAACAAAAGCTCTTGATGCTATCAATTGCAATGCACCCTGGAAAATTCTTGGGAAATTAAACTGTCCTACTAGTTTTGTGGAGTTGCTTCAACAGTTACACCATAATATAAAAGCCCAAGTGAACTTTAATGGATCTTTGTCTGATCCAATTTCAGTTGAAAGCAGTGTGAAACAAGGTGATATACTAACTCCTACATTATTTTCCATATATTTCGCTGTGATGCTGATGCATGCTTTTTACAATTGCGCCATTGCGGTGAAGTTTCAGTTTCGCACATCAGGTAAACTTTTTAACCTTAGACGTCTCAATGCAAAGTCGAAAACTTTTCAGAATCTTGGTCATGAACTTTTATATGCGGATGATTAGACCTTGTTTCACATTCAGAAACAAACACACAGATGATTATAGACAAGTTATCAGAGGCTTGTAAAGATTTTGGACTTAGTATCAGCCTCAGGAAAACATATGTTATCTATTCCTCTCCTATAGGAATGCCATATGTTGAACCAACCTTCTGGGTTGATGGTAAGAAGTTAAATGTCACGGACAATTTTGTATATCTTGATAGTACACTGAATAAGGACTGCATGCTTGATACTGAGATAAATCACAGAATAGTCAAAGCTAGTTCTGCCTTTGGCCAACAGGAGAAATGTGTGTGGTCAGATCGGGGAATCACATCAAAAACAAAACTAAGTGTTTACGAAGCATGCGTTATCACTACTATGCTATATGGGTCAGAGACTTGAACAACATATAAAAAGCATCTTAAGTTATTGGAAAGATTTCATCAAAGGTGTATTTGGAGAATACTTAATATTAACTGGAGGACTCTAACGCCTGACACTGTAGTTCTTGAACGATGAAATAGTACTAGTATAGAAATGAAAATCATTCAAAATCAGATGCACTGGACACTTGGTTAGGATGGAGGACAAAAGGCTTTCTAAACAACTGTTTCATGGCGTGGTAAAAAGAGTAAAAGACCACAACATAAATCGAGAAAAAAGGTTTAAGTATTCCCTGAAAAACGACTTGAAAATGCTTGAGATGGATATACATAACTGGGAAGCACAAGCGAATGATTGATCACGGTGAAGAAAAAGCATCAGAGAAAGTTGTAAAATTTTTGAAGAGCAGCATGTAGATCTTGCTGTCTTAAAACGCGTTTAAGAAAGCAGGACGAAAATATAATGTCAGAGAAATTACAACAGGAACTGAAATGCACAGTATCTGGCAGATACCTTTTGTCAAAAGCTGGGTTTGTTAATCATCTGAAATCGTGCAATCAAAGACAAGAACGACAGTCTTATGAGGAGGCTTTTGCAGTACATCTAACAACACTAAGTTGTCATATTTGTGGTCTAATCTGCAAATCTAAAAGTGACCTGACACGACATTAAAGGATTCACAATATTATCATGCGATCACCTTTACAAGAAGGAAAGTTTGTATGTATACTTTCATGTAGGACTAAAGTTGAGTTAAAAAGTCACCCACGTGCACACAGGCGTACAACGCTTAACTGAAGAAATGGCAAACTTCTGTCGAGAAGTAGCAATAATCATGTACTTATGTATTTATGTATGTACGTATGTATGTATGTATGTATGTATGTATGTAATTATCGGTAGATAATCCCATCCCCCTTCTCAAGAGTACTTGGCTCTCGATTTATATGCTATTTGGGAGAGTCCATTAATGGGTAAGTAACGGATGCATAGCAATAAAAAAAAAACTATTCTTTAAAAAATATTTCAAAGTAAATATATATTTTCATCATAACATCTTAATAATTATGCAAATCTGTGGACCGTCCGCCTGTGCTTGCTTGGATATTGTAAATTTCGGTTTCGATTCTAACTGATACCACACAAGTCATTTTGTTTTTACTTTTGGAATCACGACTATATTTGGGTTCAATATAATATGAAATAATCGATAGAGAATTAACTCTATAATAATAAATACGAAATCTGTATGAATTACAATATCATATTTAAGCATATTTTACATAGCAGGCAACACCGGGCGCCTCCTGGAAATATGTTAGCAAAAGTAAAACCGTTTTATAGTGTATATATATATATATATATATATATATATATATATATATATATATATATCAGCATGTATGAAATATACTTAAGAATATCGTGTCAGAAATCAAGACACTAAACTGTTAAAAGACCTTTTAAACTGAGAAATTAATACATTAAAAAATTGTCATTTTTTAATGGAGTTCAAAAAATAAAACAAGCAGAAAAAAACGAAAATGAGATAAGTGATGTATATTTATTTATTTTTTCACAAAAATCTATGATACAGTACTAGTTATTCGTACCTGTCGTTTTTAGCGACACACGAGTTCAGGTATATTTTTCCCATACACAAGATCGGCATTTTGCTTTTTATAGTTTTAGTTAAATAAAAAAAAAAAAATGCTCCGGACAAGGCATGAAGCTACCTTGTGTAAGTAGCTAAAAATATACTAGTTTAAGGGCAAAAAGTAGTATAGGATTTGATTATATGTGTTGGAAGAAAACGATTATAGTGAAAGAACAGGATGATTTTAATATATGCTCATATAAACAGGTTGTCGATTGAAAACAAATGTAGTTAAGGAACATATAAGAAGGAAAATATTATGATTTACAAAGGAAAAAAATAACAACAGATATTTGTACTAAATAAAGAATCCATTTTGGTCCCAAATACAATGGGAAAAGATAGAGAACTATTCCTGAGCAATGAAAGTAAATGCTATGTCTCTGAGTTTCTCTGTTATTTCTATTCGAATACATAATTTAGAGACAAGGTGTTCTAAGGTTTGAGAAAACATGCTTCTAGGAGGACCTTGACTAAATGTCCACCAGCTTAAAAGAACAGGCCAGAAAGCGAATAAAATCTCTTTATAACTTTCTAACATTGGGTGAACAAGATTTCTGACCTTCACATGTGAGAACGCATTCTCTAACGTTGAGCAGAATAAATCCAAGGAACATATCTCGGAAATAAATTCAAGGGAGATAACTTAGATTATTCTTACTAACACTTGCTAACTAGGAGAAATGATTTCATAATTTTAAGTATTTTAACAGTCCTGACGGAACTTGAACACGTCATGCAACATCTACAGCTTTCCTTGCTAGCGATTACACCATCTGCTCATCTAAATACCCGTATGTTGTAGATGTCTAAAGATGCTTTCCTGTTCGATTTCTTTTAATCTTCATCATACAGACAGGCTAATTCTTATCTTCCCATCATTTTTTTTATCTGTTTTTTTTTTTTTACAAAGTCTTAAAAAAATCCCAGTCTATAATCTTTCCTTTAATATAGATAACATCAAATAAGAGTGGATATTCTTAAGATACGTCCACGCATTCTGCAGGCTTATCGATATAAATACTGTTTAAAACATAGTAATGAATATTTTATTTAAAATGTTAGTGAGACAAACCAACGTAACTACTATTTAAAACTTTGGCATGATAGATTGACCGACCAAGCCTCTCATAGAGATGTAAGGACACGGTTTAAAGAAACTGATTTTTATGAAAAACATATCAATTCTTTCTTTACATTAAACTAATAAGGCTTTCTGACGTTGCCCATGGCAAAAGTACAAATATTCTCCTCCTTTCTTTCTCCGTCTAGCCAATTCCTCTCTCTGGATATACACGAATGCTGACAACTCCTTTATATAGATTCCTTGACGAATGAGTCGGCATAAGGAAATTAATTCCTTGGTTAAAAAAATAAATTATTTTCGTTTTGTTACATACAACATGCGCATACATACACGTATATACATATAGTTGCCCTTTATATTATAGAAGAAAAAATATACAGTTGTTTTTCTATTTCTTTAAAGAAAATTTCATTTGAAATGACCTGCTTATTATCTTACAATATTTATAAACATTTTTATGATAATGGGAATAAAGAAATACAGTATAATAAAATTGACACACTGGTTCTCGTTAGATCACTGCAGTTAAGCAATATTGAAACTGATCAGTATCGGATATGCGACCATTTAGGAAGATCAGGCGTTGTATATGGCAGAGCAACGAAACCTTCCTGCAGTAATAACCACCAACAAAAGATACAGTCCTGCGGAAACCTTTAGAAATTACTTCATTAATCCTTGCTTCCTTTATTTTCTCATTTGATCCTTACATTCCATGAGCAATGTTTTTGCCAAAGTGGGGAATAAATACCGTTTTCTGCATTGGAATCCATCTCACAAAGTAAATGTTAGTCGAGCCTCACTTTAAAAATCCGGAAAGATTACTTTATTGACTACTAGCAGACCGCCCGGCGTTGCCCGGTCGTAAAATTTGCATAAATATTATATTTTAATTCATACTGAAGCTGATACATGCGAGTATAATGTTTTTTTTTTCTAAACAGTTCACTTCTTGAAAGTTTTCCTGCTTTCCGGCTGACTACAATATGGTTGTCTTCAAGTCTAACGTAAATAAGTTCTTGATGAGCCGTTCCATATAAGTTATCAAATTTAACAAATTTTCATTACTAATGATTATTATATTGTCCAATTTCTACTGTACACTCTTTAACCCTTATCCTTGAGTTGCCTCTTTGACCTTGATAATGAGTTGATACCTATGAAAAAAAAAAAAGAAAAAGTCCAATGTGAACAAGTTCTAATTGAATCGTCCCCCTAAGTAATCCAAGTTTCAAAATTCCCACTGTTTACTATGCTAAAATCACAATGACTAATGTATACCTATTAACCCTTATCCTTGAGTGGCCTCTGGGCCTTGATAAGTGGTGACACCCTTGTAAAAAAAAAAAAAAGAAAAAAAAATACTCCAGCTGAAATCGAAACCAAAACCTAAAGACAGTGAGCTAAGTACGCTAACCATTAGGCCGGATTGACACGTACTTTAGAAAGTGTTTTCGGACCTACTTATTTTTACCATAATGAATCTATCATGTGAACCATGTGCATTGATGGAACAGTTAGCAAACAGATAAACTCTGACGACCTCCACATACCAATTTTGACCTCTTAGCAGCCCGTTTTTTCCGGAATGAAAACCGATTAAAAAGTTTTCACATGTCTGGATATGCTATATAACTAAATTTCAAGTGTTTGAAGTGTTCAAGTGTGTAGATAAAAAAATCCGTTGAGTATATAGGTTGAGAAGTGTCCTCACACACATTCTCACTTTTATAGATATATAGATATATACTTGCTTGAATACCTATCCTAAGACGGGTTCATAATGTGAAGGCATCCTTCTGCAAGAGCTCTTCATGTGCTGATTTTCTCTCCAACTACGTACGAAAGGTTTGTTTTTTAATATTTAATATTTATCAGTAAAATGATCTGGCATAGGATTGACTCGGTGCCAAATAAGTCTGCAAGGAATTATCATCTGTGGAATCCAAATCAGAAGATGTATTCATTTACAATCTGACCCAGCATCTTGTAGAACCGTGATGGGGGTGTCATGTGACTAAAGATATAAAAGGACTTGTCAGCCATTGTGATATTTCTTTGGATGAGGTTATAAGTTCAGTGTATATTGCTGCAAAGAGTGGCCATAAATGTCTCACAATTCTGTCAATTTCAAAGATTAGTTATTATGTATCTTAATTATATATATATATATATATATATATATTTATTTATTTATTTAATAATACAGAAGTTCAGAAAAACATTGGTACCGTCGGTTTCAATCCCAACATAAAGGGGACCAGTTAATGGTAAAACGTAAATGATGTTAGGCTCTCGTCAGCCATGTGACTCAAATTGGCGCAATGGAAAATGTTCCAAAATGAGAAAATGCATTAATTTATTTATTGCGAATAATTATTCTCATCTTTATTAGTTATTGTTTCACAACGTTTCGGCCAACTATTCCTCTGGCCTTCATCAGGTGGTAACCACGACAGATAGGAACTTCAAATCTCCTAACTGCATTCTCAGCAATCACTGCCATCCGTAGTTGTTGTCGTCTCACCACGTTTTGACCAAGTAAGCCTATGGCCGGCTTTGGGTAGGATTGAAATCGCTATCTTCAGACAATGCTCATCTGGAACCGTAGAGATTCAACAGCAGGCACTTTTTCATACCTAATTTCCCACAAGTGATGTAAAAATTTCTGTGTGGACATGCATATTTTGAGTTACGTTTAATGTCTTCACATTGCACCGAAAAGTAGAGTATTTGAGGCAAGCATTTATTTCATCTGTTGGTGTTGATTAAGGAATTACATGTAACATTTGTCTGAACTCTCCTGCAAGCAGTATTACTGCATTCCCAAATGGTCTGACATTGCCATGCAAATCTTGCAAGGATCGCTCAAGAGCCTCAAGTGATGTTTTGCGTACCATTGTGCATTCATCCCAAACAATAAGTTTGCATTTCTGCAATATTTTTCCCCATATTATATGTTTTGGAGATGTTGAACATGAGATTTTCGGAAAAATTGAATGTTTAATTGTAGTTTCAAAGTAAAATAAGTAGTTCTTCTACTTGTTAGCAATGTCGCAGGTATTCCGCATGCAGCAAGGGCTAAGGATATGTCATTTTGTCACCGAATGGCTGCCAAAATCAATTTAATTGGGAAGGTTTTACCAGTTACTCCTGGTGCTGTTCAAGATAGCAGTAATTTCCAAATAACTTCTATTCTCACAGTAAGTAAATTAGGTGGCTAAAATATTATTTATCCATGTTTTGACAATGCCTTATTCACTGTAATTAATTTAGGAGAATAAAATAGGATGGACAGATAGAGAGGAAAATATATAAATAGAAAAAAGAAAGTGAGAGCGAAATAGAGAAAGAGAAGAAGATAGAGGCAGATAGAGGGATCGAGAGATAGACAGAGTTAGAAAGAGAGAGGGAGCGAGACAGAGGAAAGAAGTGAAGGAGAGAGATAGAGGGAAGAAAAAGATAGATTGAGAGGGAGGGAGAGATGGTTAGAGAGAGATATTAAGAGAGGAAGAGAGAGGGAAAGAGAAACAGAGGGTAAACTACACTTCACCGTTTTTTTCCCCGATCAGTAGAGAAGAAATCCTTCGAGACTGTGTTACTATCCAGAGTGCCTTTTTTTTTGGGGGGGGGAGTTAGATTTTACACACATTAGAAACTGACCGGGTTATCTGTACTTTCACCTAACAATTTAATAAACAAGAAGATATTGTAAAACTTGAATTTATGTGAAAATACTATTTTCGAAAATAGCACGGTAACATAAGTGCAAGAGCGCCACTTTATTTTAAATATTTATTTTCCAAAGGAATGTTTTAATAAATCCACTCACCGGCGCATGACATCAACAGCCGGATAAAGCGGAGCGTTGCCGATGAAATAATAACAACGCTATGTGAAAAAGTGAAGTAAAATTTTAAATGTAGAAACATAAAGAGAAAAAAAAACACACACACAAAATAAACCAAAAAACTTACCGTTCAGTTGTATTTCTTATTAAATGTTTGTAGAAAATTTCATTTTTTTTTTTTTTGTCAAATAACTTTTAAGCAAGTTTTGCAATAAATAATAATAACTTCGTTAATTTTTTCGACTTGCCACAGCGTATTGTGATTGGCTAACTCGAGCTGCAGACGTCATGTTCCGGAAAAAATATGAGTCGAACGCTGAGTTACGTCTGGTTCATTAGATGCAAAAGTACCAAATAATTTTAGTTTTAGTTATGCCTTTATTTTTTTTAATTTAACAATTTCTGCTTTACTCAGAATCGTTTTTTTCGTCATTTCAAAATAGTCGACAGAAAAGAAACGATTTTTTAATATGGTAACATTTTTTCACTTTTAATATTTAAAAACACAGTTGAATTAGATACCATCACTTTTGCAAATTATTACAGGTATTGATTGATGGTATACTTATCGGCAAGGACCGCTACTGAATATGAAAGCAGATTCAATTTAAACTAGCATCATCAGAATTCATAGATGAGTCCATCTATGAATTCTGATGATGCTAGTTGGATTTTTCCTCTCTTTGAGGATTTTCCTCTAGCTGAAACAATTTGTAAACTCATTCTGGACTCACAGTAATAAATTTCCTATATATATATATATATATATATATATATATATATATATATATATATATATATATACTAAATAATGACACTGGCACACTGGTTCCTGTTAGATCATTAAAGTTAAGCGAAGTTGAGCCTGGTTAGCACCATATAAATGGTCATTTGGGAATACAAAGTCCTATATGAGGAAAGATGGCAAAGCCTTCTTGCAAAGAAAAAAATGCAGCCCTGAAAATGCACTCATTAAATACTTCAATACAACGTGCTAATCCAGGTATATGTTAACACAACGCATCTTAATTATATATATATATATATATATATATATATATATATATATATATATATATATATATGTATGTGTGTGTGTGTGTGTGTGTGTTTGTTTGTACGTGTGTGTGTGCGGGACTTTGCTGTATGCTCGGGTACACCCTTGCAGTAAGTGGATGTTGTAAGTCTCTTAGCGTCTAATCTTGCCAATTTAATTCCAGGCGACTAGTAGTTTAAGAGTTTAACAGTTAAATAATTTCACACAGACACAAATACATACATCTACTGTTTTATTAATATAGAAGTGAATAAAGCTGGATAATGATATCAAGATTTATTTTTAATTATATTTTCATATTGTTTATAACAGTCAAGCATAAGCCATGATAATATTAAACCCCTCCAAATTTGTATTACTGATTATAATTTGTAAATGGAAATGGGATGGTTATGTTTTACTATTGCGTTTCTGCAACAGAGTGCACATGAGAGCATAGGAAAATATCAGCAGCAGCGAAGAATGGCTGGCTTGTGAAAAGATTAGCAGCAGCAGTAGCTAAAAAAAGCACATATGCAAATGAGGAAGTGTGTACGAGAAGGAAAAGGCAAAAAAAAAAAGAAAGAAAAAATGCTCCACATGGTCGGAGAAGGAAAGTATGCATTGAATAAAATGGACGTGTAAAGTCGAGGACGAGAATGGTCCGACTGTGGCCAACATGCGGTCCGAGGAAAGAGAAACATAGCCGGTCTAGATGGACATATGGCAGCGAGAGGCTTTTTAAGTGGAGTCAAGATGGGAGAGTAAAAAGGGAAAGATGGCAGATTTATTTTTGTTTGTTTGTTCCTTTTCGACGATGCTAGATGGCGTGGGGGTCTGAGAGAAGTTCGAACTGTAACAAGAATGGCTTAAGCGTAATAACAATGTTACATTTCTAGGAAATTGCTTGAAAACGTAGGGCTCCAAATCATAGTTAAATGACAGGTGATGTTGGCTATAGAGTTAACGACATGGACTGACCACATGGGTGTGCCAAGTTGGAATCTAGTTCATTCACCAAAAAACACTTTCAGTTAGGATATTGGCAAGCTTCACGTGGTTACCCATGTAACCATTCGATGTTTTTCTAGAAAGAATTCTAACGAGAAAGAGATAGAACTCTGGAATCTTTCTGTCAAATTCGTTAATCTGCACTTTATTTAATCCACGGGAGTAGAATGCTCTCGTTCCGACAGCCATGACTGGGTAGACATCCTAAGTAATTCGTAATTGTATTTTAAGAAGAAAGATTACTGAGTAGGATAAGATATATCCGAAAAAGGTCGGAAGTTACATTAACTGAAACTTTGTGCAAATAAGATTCAAGATGAGAATAGTAGTCCAAATAATATGAAATTTTATTTAATTGTGCTTTTTGTATACCGCTATAACCCGAAGGGCATATACCGCTATAATAATACGAAGTAACGCTTTTATCTTTTTTTTTTTTACTTTCGTTTTACGTCGGGTTCAGTTTTTTCTTTCTAATTCAAGTTGCCTAAACGATTCTGCCCCTTTCTCTCTCCAATTACGCCAGAACAAAGATCTGAAAAAATCAAATTTCCAGACTTAATATCATGGAAAAGGCATACGAAGCCTTTTCGCTGTAAGTGATTGACATGTTTTGAACTCTTGTATTCTTCTTATATACATGACCTTTACACAAACAGAAATACCTCCAGAGAATTAAAAAAAAAAAAAAAAATCGAAGTAAAATTAATATCTTCAAAGACGAAAATAAATATTTAAGTTTGAATATGTTTTGGATATCCCGTGGGTAAAGAAAAAAATCTGAAGAAGCCTTAAAAAATATATATCACCCAGAAATGTGCTTTTTTATATATATATCTACAAAAGCTCTATTCATTATAACAAAGGCAAGGATATTTTTACAAATCACATTTTTAAACTACACTCTTCAAAAATAGAGAGTAGAAAATCAAATTCAAAGATGGTTGACATTTTCTTTTTATTTAAAGACAAAATAGTGTCTATTGTTTTTTTACGTTTGTCTTTACTTTGTTCTATTTTTTCCTATTATTAGATGTTATTTTCTGTTTGTTATTCGTATTGAATCGCTTTTCTTCTCAGTTTTTATCTTAATTTCTCAACTTTCTTGTTTTATATCTTTTAATAATTTTCCGATATGACATTTATTATATAAAAATGACTTTATATCTATTTTATGCGAGAACAGGCACTCGATGGTAGGGACACTCGGAGTACTCCTGCTCTCGGCCCCTAACCCTATATTTTAATGTTTATAAAACATTGTGTAGTTTTCAAGTATTTTTTTCTTTTTTTTTACGTTCTTTATTTATTTGTTTATGTGGTCATCTGAAGCTCCTATTCTCATGCTGCTGCTTGCTTTTCGTAATTATTTTTTTCTTCTTAGGCACCCAATTGCACAGATTTCAATTAGGTAGGGATGTGGTAAAAAAAAATCAAAAGGCAACGATACCACACTTCCAAGACTACATACTGCTATCAAGAATCTTCCAACTGCAAAACACGATGCACTTCTGACACAACTCGCCACTTCAATAGTCAAGTCCAAAATCCCATCTGCAAAACACGACACACAGCTGACACAACTCGCCACTCAAATAGTCAAGTTTAAAAATCCAACCCTTCTGAAAAATCAGGCTCTTCTTTTCTTCTGCTGTAAAGTGAAAAACTTCCTCTTCACCGACTCTGGTCATGATAATACCTAAAGCTTCAACCGGAAGCGTCTCATGTGCACATTGAGCACGCATATAAAAAACGGCAATTTCTTTATCTTTTTCCTTCACTCCTTCTGTTTGCATGAGATTTTACAGGGTGCCCCCCCAAAAAAAAAAACAGGTCTGGTCACAAATTAAATCATTTAATCATAAGAGACATAATAGAGGAAATATAATCTTTTTCATCCATGACCTGGGTCAGAGATTATGACATCATTAGAGTGATTAGTACGTGGTTGTAGATTCTTAGTCAATCTGTTACTATGTGGTCGTCTGTCTCATCACCGAGTCTACAAATTATATTAGCTGTCCAAGTATATCAAAAAGGCATTAATTAAGCTTTGGGTAGTAGAGGCTAAGAGAAAGTTGCACTTTGCAGTGGAAGGAAACTTCTAGGTAGTGTTTTACTTTTTTGTCTCTTTTGCTGTAGATTTCTTGTACTCTTCCGTTCAGGTGGCTTTCTTTGAAATGTCCCTTGTATGAGCATTTTTGTAGTGCTAGATTGTATTAGCCTGATTTTGTTGAGAGTCCACCTTAGTTTTCCCATTAATTGCTTCATTACCTTGTCCCATGCAATGGTAACGCAGCAGCTGCATTGGAAGATAATTGCAAGAAGCTCTATGCACACTCCTTCATTTACAGCGTCAGGTGGTCGTGAAGGGTTGCATCGTCTCAGATGTCTGACCATCTCTCACGGGTACCAAAGTGGATCCAAACAACATTCAATCTGCAGTCGTAGGGTTGGGCTGCTTCTACTTTTTTATTTCCTTTTATTTTACTCTTATTCACTCCAGACACATCATATTGCCACTGAAACATAAGGGGTTACTATTTGGGGCCATTACTACCGGGCACTATATAGGGAGTTGAGCTGCAAGGTTTCTGTTCACATTACAGTTAAATGTCTGCATGTTAGTACAATAACGGAAACATGAAAAAGGGAGGAAATTCCAAAGTCTAGCAGTTTGGGGAAGAAACTTACAGAGTAGAAAGCTTCTGGCATCTAGGGATCTCTAGTGAATATTGGTGGGATTTTGCTGCTTGCTAGGTTAGTTGACGGTATTTACATCAAGGGGGCACAAGTACTACGAGTTTGTCAGAGCACATTCAATTAAAATCCTTGTAAAGCAGGCACAGGGATGCAACATTATGGCGATGGGACAGAGGTTAGAACTTCGTTGACAGTGTGGGACCGATCAGATTGGAGACACTCTACTTTCCTTTGATGTTTTTAACAATTTATTACTCTATTGCTTTACAACTGTTGTTTTTCTCTGAAGATTAGAATGGCAATAAGCCTCCCCTAGATTCTAGTACTCCCTGCACCCTTCCATAGAAGATCTGGCTGGTGCTCCCGTCTCAGTCTTTCTATTCTCCTTGATTTGACGATTGTTATTGAAGCTTATATGTAAAAAACAGACAAACAGGCTCGATTAGTAAAATATGAATTGAATTTAGGTTTCTGCATTTTTGAGATGAGGATTGATAATTCATATTATTTAGATTATTTGGACTACTGTTCTCATTATTAATGTTATTCTCACAATGTTTAAGCCAATGTAACCTCTGACCTTTTCAACTGTATCGTGTCGAACTCAGGAATCTTTCTGTTTGACTAGAGAATCTGCACAGATCTCACAAATGGAAAACTTCATTATGTCTGTGAATTTTTGAGATGAGGATTGGTTATTTGTATAATTTGGATCCTTCGGACTATTGTTCTCATCTTGGGCGTCCACAAGGACCAGTGGAGCATTAGTTAGAGTACTTGAAAAAAGTCTAATTGTAAAAGTGATATTCTTCTGAAAGTTGAAAGTTCAATTCTCAGTGTGGGCGACAGAAAAATACAGTTGTGAATTGCTTAGGACCTCTGTCCAGTTATGGCTGATGGAACAAAAGCTTGCTACCTCCATGAAGTAAATAGAGGGTTCCGTTCGAAATTCCATCCAGATTCCCAAGTTCGATAGAAATATTCTCAAGTTTGCGAAGATACATCTGAAGAAGGTCGGAGGTTACATTGACCGAAACGCTGTAAAAATGATGCTTAAGATGAGAAGAGTAGTCCAAAGAATCCCAAAAATAGAGAATATTTTATTTAATCAACGAAGGTAGCATGCTTTTTTTCCATCGGTCATGATCGAATAGAAGTCCTAAGTAATTTGAAATTATGTTTTGAGTATTGATCTGACGGAATGAGACCATATTACCCCCATGCTATAAGTCACTGTTCGCCCATGCATGGAGTATTGTTGCTACATTTGGGCTGGTGTATCTGCCACTAGTCTCTCCCTCCTAGACAGGGTTCAAAAAAGAGTTGCCAACCATAATAGGTCCCACTCTATAAACTAAACTTCAACGTCTGTCCCATTAACAAAACATGGCATGTCTGTCTTACAAGTATTTCAATGGCAAGTGCACTAATACTCCCTCGATGACAATACTACTAGCAAACCCAACAAGCAACAAAATCCCACCCCTACACAGTAGAGATTCTTAGATGCCGTAAAGCCTTCTACTCATATAGCTTTTTCCTTCGGACCGCTGCACTTTGGTATTTTTTCCGGGCCCCTGCTTCCTTGACTGTACCGACATGCAGAAGTTCAAGTGTAATGTAAACAGACATCTCGCTGCCCAACTCCCGAAATAATATCTTTGCAAATCTGGTACCAAATAGTAGCTCCTCACGACTAAGTGGCTATGTGCCTTGTTTGGGGTAAAATAACCGTATACAAAAATAAATAAAATAAAATAAAGAGCTCCATTCAAAATTCTGTGCACATGCCCGAGTTTGATAGAAAGGTCCCTAAGTTCAACAAGAGACACATGAAGGAAGTCACAGAGTACATCAACTTTGTGAAAGTAGCTTTAAAGATTAGAACAGTACTCCAAATAAAACGAATAATGCAACATTTAATTTAATTGTGTTTTTTGTATACTGCTATAACACACGAGGTCTATTAATGATACTTCCTGCCTAACTTTGTGCAATTCTGTCGATTATTTTTGGAGCATATACACATACCCAACAAATAGAAGGAAAAAAGAAACCCATTCAATATAATATAGATTGGATTCCACTGCGTTTTTATTTCTTTATTTTTCTTTTATTTCATTTCCTTCCAATTATTTGTACTTCAATTTTTCTTAATGTTTTGCATACTTTTTTCTTTTTGCATAAGTCATTTTTTTTACCATAATTGGTTTTAGATAATTAAAAAGTTAATCGGTGATTCAAATTGATAGAAAACAAAAAAGTTATTAAGTTAATATACATACAAATAACAAGAGATATTCTTAAGATGCGTCCATTCAATCAAAACGCTTGGTGATGAAGATGCCCTTTAAATTTTAAGTGTGACAAAATGAGAACAATGCTATTTCGTACTTACATGTGACAGACAAAGCAAGATGGTATTTGAAAGCAGTAGAAAATCACGTCGACACACGGATTCTCATTAGATATCTGAAGTTAAGCAACGTTGCAAATACCATGCACTGTATGTAGGAAGATGTCGATACTCTTCTTGCAAGAACTCAAGAACTGCAAAAACCTGGCATCGTCTTCTCTCCTGGCCTGGATACACATGCGATTGGGGATGCTTGTGATCTTCATATTCCTGTGAAACTTCTTCCTTTGGGGGAACCTAGTTCAACCTACATGGGGTGAATGCTGCTGGCTTTTATATCAAATTTCATACTTGAGCAATGCAGATTAATAACAAGCTATTTTAAAATTAAGATGACAGATCGGCAAAAATACAATTTCAAACTTGAAAGACCAATGAAAATTCTATTTAAAACTTAAGATTAATAGATCGACAAAAATTCTATTTCATACTTAAGCATGACAGACCAATGAAAATGCTATTTCAAACTTAAGCTTGACAGACTAATAAAAACACGATATTAAACTCAGATGACATCTTAACAAAACATACTATTTCAAAGTAAAATTTGACAGACCAATGAAAAATCGGTACTTCTGCAGTTTACAAACCGTCCTGAAATAATGACATTATTATTTAGAAACCCATTCTTTACATGGAGAGGGGTTCTTTGTTTTTGTTAATTATTCTGTAGTTTCATACAACAATTCAATAAACAAAACGAATTGTAGAAATTGAATTTAAATTGAGCATCCTATCTAAAGAATAGCATGGTCCATAAACTTCAGAAGTACTGAAAATTCTATTTAAAAAACGACAGATAGACAAAAATACTATTTCAAACTTGGATGTCCGGAGCAACAACAATAATCTGATCGTCCTAAAGGGATGATGGATGGCCCGTGCTAAATTGTTAAGCAAGGGTTACACAATCTCTAACCACACCTCTCCTGAGTTGAAACTGCTTGATTCCAGTGTCAAGGAGAAGTCCAGGATGCCTGGCAACAATGCAGAGAGAGGTATTCCTGTTCTCTATTCACTGCAGCCGGTCGTTCACAAGTGCCTTTCAGTCTATATAATTGCTAAATCTACTTTTGTCACTGGTCTACGATGTATATACACTGACAGCAAATAAAACACAACACAGCTGATCTATAAATAATATTTTGCTTTATCTCACACTGAGAACAGTTTGGAATTTAGATATGATGGGTGTTAACATTAGTGAAGACGCATGGCGGATGTGTGGATGTTTAGTAGTGGAGTAAATGTGTCAGGTTGTCCCCTGCCTCAGTGACCGGCTGCTCGCTTTCTGTTGTGTCAATTTATATAAACATTCTTATATCCTGGAATTCTTAATATTTCCCATTGCCTATTGTTCTTATCCTTTGCCCGATATTTCTGGTCAAATTATGCATTCCAATAGACAATGGTGGAAAGTCTCACATTCTTTACATGTAGTCGATCTGTGTGTGTGTGTGTGTGTGTGCAACTCATCGAATGCCTCGCTTCCTGAGGTCACCTGTCAAATGTCCAACATTCCCAAATGTTCACCAATTTTAGTATTAACTAGCCTCCACGGGAATCGGTGTGCAAGCGTGATAATGATGGTTATGACAGACTAACAAAAATGTTATTTTAAAAATAAGTTGGATAGCTCAATGATCATGCTATTTCGAACTCAAAGTCATAGTTCAATCAAAATGCTATTTTAATTTAATGCATAGAGCCTCTAATAAAAGTGTTTGCATGCATCTAAAATTAGATGCGTCCATTAAATCTACATGTTGCTGATGAAAACGCTATTTCAAACTAAAGTGTGACCGACTGAATAATCTATTGACCCAATTACCTGCTGATTTACTGACCCACAAGGATTCCTATAGAGATGCTAAGAAAATCTAAAAAAAAAAAAAAAAAATACAAACACATGGAAATATTATAATTTCTGGCCCTTCAACTTTAGCCACTTTCTTTTGTAAAAAATAAAAATGACATTATTATTAATTTCTCATAGGTGTCACTATCAGTAATCGATCACGGATATAAAATATGGTGGTGTTCGTTGGAGTCTAAGTGACAACAAGTCTCTCCAGATGGAGAGATTTCCAGCAGCCTCTACATTTTATGATCACTATTGCACGTCACTTCGTCATTTCCAATTGATTTCTCACTTCCATTGGATATCTTTGACACCTCAATAAACCTCCTCAGCTTTGCAGAACTCTCCGTTCCCTTCAAGTGGCTGTCTTGAAGACGTTCTCACTCCTCAAACATTTAATCCTCCAAGATCTTTCACAATCATTTTGGTGCTACCATGATATGTTTATGGTGCAGGGTAACATATCATAGGATTCTTCTGGCATAACTACTCTGGCAGTTTTAGTTACCTTGGTTTCATGCAATGTTTCTTTTTTTTCTATATTTCTATTTGTGATTATATAGTGCTATTCTAGTTTAACTTTTTTAATGGTCACTCATTGTCACCTAGAAAGTGGGTTGATTTCTGCATTCAAGGATTTTTCATAATATTTCGATTTTTTTCCTCAGTTCCTATTGTTCCTACTATCATTAGTATTAGTAATTTTTTTTTCAGATTCCATATTCTTGTCAGTTATCTACAAATCTTCACATATTTTCTGACGTTTTCTGTCTTCTTGTTATCTTATTTACCTTGTGAACTGCTGGGATGGCAAATTCTATTATTTCCTTCTCATTGACTACTCTCACTTTTTGTCTTCTTGCTTAAATGACTGTTACATAGTTGGTCCGGGGAACGCCAAGATAGCTTGAGATTATCATTATGATCATTATCGGCATTTGTAAAAAATAGAAACAGAAAGAATGTATCAAGGCGAAAGGTATTTTTTAAGATAAAAATATTCATATTAGAAACGAAAAAAAAGTTAGTTTTCATGACTAACACAAATAGGAATGTTAGCTAAATAAACAAGAATACGCGACAGACATCAGCCGATAGTCATGCGTGATACGTGTTGATTAGAAGGTAGATGTTTTTGTATACATATAGTTTTAGTCAGTTAGTGGTTATAGTTTAAAAGAGACAGACAGAGAGTCGAGCCGACCAGTCGAAATAACTCAGAATACCATAGAGATCGTGGTTATATGGTTGCTTGATTTACGGCACATCAACCCTTTTCGGGTTATTTAATACCGAATCCAGTGATTAAAAAAAAATTTAATAGAATATATTTTTCTTTTCAAGTCGGTTTCTATTTAACCCATAGTTGGGACCCAACAGGTACTACCACTCCGGGTCAGAGTGGACCTGGGAGCAATGGCAATTAAAGGGTGGCTCCACACTCCCTAAAGACCGCAAGCTGGGACCTCACCATCGGATATAGTTTAAGGTCATATCCAGGACCCATAAAGATTGAAGGAGCCAACGCCTATCAAACGTAAGGAACGTAGGACCAGTGCGCAGCTTTCCGATAGGGAAACATCTGTGATAAAGATGCTGAAAAGACAACCAAAGATTTGTTGATTCATTGGGATAAATCTTCTTTGCAGCTTTCCGTGAAACAAGACCAAAGATAAGCAGATATGTTTCTTCCGTTGGCCCACGTAAGTTCCCAGACAACTGTTATCCGTCCCTTTTTGTTATAAATGTTATATGTCTGTTGTTGAACTGTATCTGTGAATATACGGACACGTACAAACACGAGGGCCCGAGATAATCATAGACACACTCATAAATAATAGTATTTATGAAGAATGGTTCACCTTTTTCAAATAGTCTTACTTCAAGTCATAGCACGAAGCTGGATACTCCATTGAACAAGATGAATTTTTGCCCTGCAATCCAGTAAGACCAAGAAAACAAATCCAGTAAGATCAAGCGACCAGTACTATAATGTGAAAATAGTTATTTGGGGAGAGGAAAATTATGTTCTTAATTTCTTTACTAACTCAGTGTTTGAAAGATGAAGACCTTAAATGAAACAGACTCGTTTATATAGATTCCCGAGAATACAACATACATTTGGCCGTTTATATTGCTAAATACCTGAGGATTTTATATCTCTCATTTTACAAGACTTGGTCTGGTGTGTATTATTTACCTGCATATTTAAAGTGCAGTCGTTTGCACAGTTCACAATGGACAACCTGTCCGACCCAATCAAGTCTGCTAATGTCATTATCTATATAATAATGTGTTGACGACATTCTATGTTCGTATACATGTTATCAACACTTTTTACGCACACTAATAAAAAAAATAGAAATCTGAAAACTGGAGATTGGTGATTATTCTGATGTCGCTAAGGTAAATATATCTTTTAAAAAATTAATTGTTCAAAATCATATTTTGTCGTCGGGTACCACTAAAACATTACAATTCTAAATAAATCCATTTGAAAAGAAAGAAAGTGACATTCGTTCTCTTGTTTTAAAGAATATTTAGCTGACAATTATTTTGATAGTAAGAAGACATACTATCTATTGTTTTGAAAGGAATTTAATTGGTATAATATTAAAAGAATAGAAAAAGAAGAATCATATTCGTTTTATTTTTGTTTATATTTTTTTACAAAGGAATCACCACTTATCAAGGCCCAGAGGCCACTCGAGGATAAGGGTTAAAGAGTGTACAGTGGTCAAAAGTACAATATCATAGTCATCGGTAGAAGTGTAAATTTGGTAAACTGGATTACTTAAGGGGAATGGCTCATCAATAACTTGTTTACCTTGGACTTGAAGACGGCCATATTGTAGTCAGCTGGAAAGCAGGTAAACGGAAGAGAGTTCCACAGGTGTGCAGTTCTTAGAAAAAAGCTTTGTTCATGGAATCTACGCTTGAGTTTAGGCACAGATAAAGAATGGGGGAAATTATTGATAGTGTTAACAGACAAACGAGTGTTTCTCGTGAGTGTTTGGTGAGGGGGTATAGATTGGAGCTCATGAAAATAACGATAAAGCAGAGACAG
>NW_027633455.1:0-41987 GCF_053919585.1 Euprymna scolopes
TGATATATATCCGTGGAAATATTCTTTATTCACTTATATTTCTTTTTATATATACCAATCCTTATTTAAGAAGCTAAATGTAATTTCAGAGCATATAATGAATGAATGACAAAATCTATATTACAAATTTCATGATGTGGACTATCCTACAATTTATTCCTTTAAGATGGCACTTACAATTATTGACAGTATCTGTTTCGTACCACTAAATCAATCACTTAATTATTATATCAATCAGTGAATCTATTTTGCCCTTAACTCATCAGAAGGAATAGCAATAAACAATCCCCCAAAAGAAAAGAAAATACGTTTCGACATAATTAAAAAATCCGAAAATTGGAAGAGAAGCTGCAATTCTCTTATTGTTTTCTTTCATTACGCCATTTTGAATTTAGAAATAAAGTCACTAAAACCCACATATAGTCTGCGTGTGTCAGTTCGTTCCCTATCGACTCGAAAACAGCTGCGCCGGTTTTAATGAAATTTCACACAGAGGTACTTTATGAATATGACAGTGTTTTACATGGGGTTTCTATCGGAATGTCTTCGGTAAGTATCGATAATCAATAATCAAAAAACAATGCGATGAAAAATAGGAGATTTTGACTAAAGTTAACATTAACATCACAGGTGCATCTAAGAAGTTTTATTACCACACAAGTAGAAACGCTCGGCTTTTAAAGTCAACTGTAGTTTTTTTTATATGACCGGGGCGCGTTAAAAATGAATGTTTCTGTTTTGAAACGTAATTACTCCATGATACTTAATATATACATTTTAAATTTACATTCAAACCATTATCAGGGCACAAGCTTTACAGCCAGGCATATAAAATTAACTGTAGATTATTTATATGATAGGGGCGCGTTCGAAATGTTTCTATTTAAAGCACAACTGAAGCATGTTACTTGACATTTTCATTTAAACTTTAATCCAGGTTATTATATATAGCAAATAATTTTGTAAAACCAACAGTGGGTTCTCTTCAGTGCAATATAGACTACAATGTATTGTGGCTTAAATCACTACGGGAAAGCATGTGAAGCTTCATCTCGGTGTAACTTGGTGGGTTCTCAACTAGAGCAGGTAATCAATTGATTTGATTGAATAATAGGCGATTTCAATGATTTCAATGACATAAAAATATGTGTAAAACATTCGTTAGTCAGCATTCAATCCCGGCCAATGTCGGGGCTTCCTGTAAGTACTTTATGCACAAGTAATCGTTTTGTTTCGTTATTAAATCAGCACAACGTATTATTATGCCGTACAGGCAAACAAACACGACGTATTTTCTCCTTGGACAAAACCATTTACCTGTTTTCACTGAGCATAATAAATATTCCAGTACTGGTGTATAGGTTCAATACATATAATTACACTTTTTAATTGTCATTATATTTTTACTAATTAAATTAATACTATGTTTTTTTTGCATCACTTGTAATGAAATAAAACTTAAATTAATTAAATTAAAATACACAGAATGTGGTCACTAAAAGAAATGGCCTCGTCAAATCAATTTAACGTTGGCACAAACGCACTTCACTATCTAAAACAATAACGATAGAAATAAGTTTAGCATAATGTTGAACGGAAGGGAATTATCTGTATGTTGGAATGCAAATTTAAGCAATATCAGATCGTTATTCGGTTACGACCAATGCAAGTAATATTATAGTCGAAAATGTATATGTTATGATAGGTTTCTTGCTTGAAAATTATTTGTCCAATATAAAAACATGCAATGGTAAGAAAAATGTTTCATATATTTGAACTCTGTTGAAGAGAGTTCCTCACTTATTTACCTGAACACTTACTGTTTTAAACAAAGGAAACATCGCTAGGCTGGTCTGACTAATCAGAAATATTTTCTAGTTGTATGCACCCTCTCTTTCTCTTGACCATCACCTATCCGCCATTCATATGTTCTAGCAAAACGTGCTACGCAACGCAAGCTTACACATTCTATTTTTGACAACTAAAAACAAAAAAAATTCTAAGTTCATTTCTTCAAATTAGTAGTCTTTATTATTGCACACCTTACAACTCTTCTTCATTGCTTTGGTTACTTGCACCTTTGAAGATCACAAATGTATCATTGGCGTTATAAGTATTCTAACAAAGAATTAAATACAATATGCGTTTATAAATGCATATAACGTTATGTGTATTATGCTAAAAAAAATTCATATTGAGTTTAACAGACGTTTGTATTGTAGAGTGTATTGGTACCACAACTTTTCGAGAACTTAGTAAGTTTCTGATCTGTAATGAAATAAATTGCTCATATTAGTTTTATAAAAAACAAAACAAAACAAGCATCTGTCAAATGACAATGTTTACTTTTAGTTAAATCGGATTATTAGTTTATAAATTACAATTACCGTGAAAATTTTTCAATGCAAAAGGCATTGTTTACTAATAAAAACATGTTCAAGCAAAACAATGGCCTGATATATGGTATTCAGATTCTGTTCCATCGAGAACAATTGTAAGGAAATAATATGTTTACGTTAATAAATTAATAGCGATTTTTATGTATCAGTATTTATGTGTTCAAATAAATAAATTACCCAAAACAGCAACGAATTAAAAAGACAACAATGATCTTTTACTAAAACAATGAATGCTGCCACAAATAGACTGCAATAATATCAATGAAGTGCATGCACTACAACTTCAGATTGTTTTCGCGCTCACTCTATTCTTCAGATCTGTCAACAGCGATTACATGCTGCTTACGGACATCAAAAGTATTTCTCAGGAATCAAGATTAATCTATATATCTTTAAAAGTGAGAATGTGTGTGTGAGGACATTCCTCAACCTATATACTTTACGAATTTGTTATCCACATAGTTGAAATTTAGTATATAGGATAATCCGACTTGTGGAAAAGTTTATAATCCGCTTTCATCTGGAAAAAGGGCTGTTTAGGGGTAAAAATTGAAAAATTGCTACTTGAGTGTCATCAAATTTTGATCTGTTTGTTTATTGTTTCACAAATATGCATGTGTGAATAGTTCACACCACAGATTAATAATGCAAAAAATAAGTAGTTTGAAAGCACCGTCCAAAAATCGTGTCACGCTGGTCCAATGGCAATCGTACTTGAGTCACTTTCTTTAAGTTTTGGGTTCGATCTCAGCTCAAGATTTCTTTCTGTTTTTTACATAAGAGAACTTAACTCTTTAGAAAAAAAAACATAAAAATCTCATGTACATGTCTCAGTTCCTGTATAAATTAAATTATAATATTTATGCGTATTTTACGACCAGGCAACGCTAGTTTTTAATAAAAATATTATATCAGCAACTGAGTAATATTCCGATTATAATAGCAAATCGTTATATAAGAATGAACTCTTATTGACAAAGAAACCTTGGATTCAGCGTGTCACTCTACCAGGTGAGTGCAATTGATGAATAACATCGAATTTTTCTTAAACTTTGTTTTTAATTGGTTAAACGTGATACATTTTTGTTATATATAACTTATAACAGAACGATGTAAATAAACTTGCACATGTTTGCGTTTTAATTTTAAAAAGAAACTATAATGAAAAAAAAAGACTGTTTTAAAAATTATAAAATAAAATAATCAATTTTCAACCGTAAAAAAATAGTCATTTTATTTTTAATTTTCGGAGAGAAAATGGTTTTAATGATTTTTAACTATATTGCGAGGTAATTTGTTTCTCATTTATAGAAGTTTGCAATGAGGATGGCTTATTGTGATAGTGGATGCAGGGACAAGTAAATTCCTATTTAAATTGATATAATTTCTCTTTAGTTTAAATGGTTATGGGATCATTACCAAATCATCATTAGAGACACTGAGATTCAGCGAGGCCTTTGTAACACAATGATATGCCCTTGAAAATATTTGTTTTGATAAGAATTTTGCTGAGTGTCTTGGTCGATTCCTTGACTGTGAATCCCGCAAAGTATTAACTTGATAAAAAAGTTCTTGCGAAATTTTTAATTGATTTTAAATTATGTATTTTAAAATAAGTTGTCGTTATTTTATTTTATTAAGCAGTTTAAATAATGTATTTTAAAATAAGGTTTCGTTATATTATTTTATTAAGCATTTTAAAAACAGTTTTTCGCTCTATTTGATCGTTTAAATTATAATTGGTTTAAAGCAATTGTATCCTTTTGTCAGAACGTTGAATACAAGATGCTAAAAAGCTAATTCGCAGATTTTTTTTATTTCAATTCAAGATTAGTCGAAGCCACTCCACACACAACTTTTGGAAAACTTGCTTCTGAATTAAACATAATGTATACGAAGATTTCCAACAAATTTGAAAGACAAAAAAATACTTGATAAATTTGTCCCTCACGAATTTATCGATAACAAAATGACAAGTCTTTATAAAGCGTCATTTTTTTTAATTTTACGCAACAAGCACAACCCGTTTCCTTATCGGGTTGTGCCTTGTGATGAAAATTCGATTTCTCACGACAGCCGACGATGCTCAACTCAGTAGTTAGACTCCGAAGAAGCTCCACACCACTTATTGAAAGCAAAAGAAGGGAATGCTGACTGTTTAGTTGTCTGCGACTGGTCTCATCCATTACAGTGTTATTTTAATGTAGGCGAAAGCATTAAGGCGGAGGAATACTGTCAACAAATAGATGAAATGCATTCAAAACTATGATACCAACACCCAGCATTAGTCAACATTACCCAATTCTCCCCTACAACAATGCCTGTTGGACGATGTTAAACCAACCCTACAGAAGTTGAACGAATTGGGCTACGAAACTTTGCTTCATCTGCCAAAATCTCCAGGCATCTTACCTACCACTACCACTTTTCAAGCATCTCGCCAACTATCTGCGTGAGAAATGCTTCAGAAACCTAAATGACATCAAAAACGTCTTCAGTGATTTCATCGTCATCAGAATGCATGATTTTTAAGTTACTGCCATAAACACATTTGTTTTGCATTGGCAATACTGTGATGATTCAGGTTCTTATTTCGATCAATACACTTTTGTTTAAGCCGAGATGTTTTCATCTGAATGTAAAAGTTCAAAACGCAAAAAAATTCTTTTCACATGATAAATATGTACTTACACTATAAACATCTAAATTTGGTTTCTGGTAAAAAGGGACGAGGCGTTAACTTGTGTGGCGCAATGTTTAATTGTTCTTATTTCGCATGAGATCAGAGTTCTTGTGTGTATTATGTAATTTTTTGTACGGAAGACGTACATATTTTTCGATTCATATTATTATTATTATTACTATTGTTATTATTATTATTATTATTATTATTATTATTATTATTATTATTATTATTATTCACACACAAAGCGTTCTCGACAATGTCAGGACGACTCACTGACAACAATCAGTGATGTTTCCTAAGGTCTGAGCAAAAAAGTTTCTTCTCAGGTTCCAGTACTCTTCTGATACCCTCTGTAAATGTATTTGAATCATCGCAGCAACCGGTTACCATCGATTTCTCGAGTCCACTTTGCACTTATACAGTAAAGGCCAAGTTATTGCGGTCCTGGATATGATTTAAAACTATATCCGATGGTGAGGGCCCCAGCTTGCAGGCCTTAGGGAGTGTGGAGCCACCCTTTAATTGCCATTGCTCCCAGGTCCACACTGACCCGGAGTGGTAGTACCTGTTAGGGTCCCAACTATGGGTTAAATATAATACGACTTAAAAAACAAATATACTATATTAAAAAAATCGTTCTTCAAAATCACCAGATTCGGCATTAACTAACCTGAAAAGGGTTGATATGCCGTAAAACAAAACAACCAACCAACCAAGTTATTGCTCTCTATTCTTGGTCTTTCTTTTTTTCTTTACTCTTTCGGATGTTTGGTGCGGTTCCAGCTGATGCCAACACTACAATTATTTTGGGGGATAGTATACTTACATATTTGTGGTTGCAGTTTTCTTCTGTCCACGTGGTGTTTCTCTATACTTGTTTTTTTTTTTAAATTTTTTATTGCATTTTCTATATTGTGGTTAACGGTTGCAGCTTATGTAGTTAAAGTTCTTTTCATACCATCCGTTTTCATTACCGCTGTATCTTCTCATCCATAATATTTCTGTGTGTTACAGATGTAGTTGATTGCACTGTTCGGCTGAGTGTAACTGGAAATCAGGACGAGCTATATATTTATTAATTTGAATAGTATATAGTCGATTAGGAAAATATTTATATTAATCCTTTTTTCGAACATTAGTTTTTTTATCATTTGGTTATGGACGTGTGCTGATATATATATATATATATATATATATATATATATATATATATATATACTTGTTTATTGTTATATAAACATGCTCACATCCCGCTGCTACAAATAGCCACTTGTTTCAATCAAACAACAGATATCATCAGGCAGCGACTTGACTATTCAAAAGTTCAATGAATAATCTCATTGAACTTTTGAATAGTCAAGTCGCTGCCTGATGATATCTGTTGTTTGATTGAAACAAGTGGCTATTTGTAGCAGCGGGATGTGAGCATGTTTATATAACAATAAACAAGTATTATCAGCTCTTTTTATTGAGCACTATCTAACAACCTCGTTGAATTCATTAGTCCATTACTTTTGAATATAAAAACACCCGAGTATATATATATATATATATATATATATATATATATATATATATATATATATATATATATAAGATAAGATATATTTATGTCTCAGCAGTAGAGTGAAAAGCATATCTTATTTTTCTTTTATTAATATTATTGGACCTTTTCCCTTTTTTCCTTGTACACATTTTTGTGAATTATTCCATGAATTTCTGCCTTTGGATTATTATGGACCAACTTCTTCCAATTACGGGATTTCCTAGGATTTTACTTGTGCAAATGGAAATTCAATTAACTTTCTTGAAGTTATATATTTGGATTTTACCGTCACTAGATTATTTATCTTCCACCAGACTATCCATTCATGTGTAATCACCTTTTTCTTCACCATATCCCCTCTGCTTCACTTTTTTGTTATCAAGTAAGATCTTTGACTTACTTGTTGTTTCATCAAATACTTTTGCATGCAAAATCCGATCCCGCAATTTGCTAATTCCTACCCTCTGGTGAAAAGGAGCGTATTTCTTCGAAACTCCGCAGATTAAGGACTATCCACTTATCTAGTGTTTCCTTTTCAGATTAAATATGTTTTAACTCATCGCAAAGTGTTTTTTAACATGTTTTATTAACTGTTTGCTCGTATATATATATATATATATATATATATATATATATATATATATATATATATATATAATCAAGAACACGGTCCATTTTAAACATTTTATGAGTTGTAGTGATATAATTTATTTTTAATGTATTTTGTCTTTTTTTCTTATGTGTTCTGTTTTTATTATCTTTTTTCTCCCAGCCACTTTGATGTTATGCGCTGGTAGAATCCATGTGTATTCATAACCATGGAATCTTTAACCATTTTCTGCATTTCATTAAAGTTTTACTAGCAATTTTATATCATCAAGATACATTGCCGGTTCCTTTGCGTCAATAATTTTATTCTGTAATTCATCTTTGATAACATTTATGCAATATTAGCCGATAGAAATTAACGGTTACACAACAGCCGCAAATGTCACTAATCGATACAGAAACAATTAATGATTTATTATAGAAATCCCAAAGCCACACATGATTTTTTTATCATATGTCTCTCTTGCTAAAACGAAAGGTTTCCACGCAGAAACTCTGCATCTCATTACAGTTTGCTTACTGCTCATTTATTTTTAGGTCCTGTTTTCATATAACAAAAATATTTAAATCGGCATTATTCTAAAGCTGTCTACATCAATAAATCTGCATATGACACACAAAAAAAGAAAAATTCTATAAAACTTCAAACGACAATAAAATGTTAAAAAAATAATAATTTTCAAGTTTTTATTACCTGTTTCACTAGATATTAAGATATTTTTTATTTTGCTTTAATTCATTCATGTACACCATATCCATTGTAAGCTATTTTTTAAAAATTATTTTGATTCTCTGTTTAGGGAAAAAGGTGCGTTTTGATGTTGCTGACTTCCCGCATCGTCTTTAATATGTTGCATTCATGGTGTCGTACAGTACCTCGCAAAATTATTAAATGGGAAAAGGGATAGTTTAATGTGTGCTATTTCTTTGAGTTTATAGAAATTAAGGTGTTGACCGTAGTGTTTAAACTCTGCCACACACACACCCACCCACGCACACACACACACACACACACACACATATATATATATATATATATATATATATATATATTGTAACCTACCGTATGACTGGTGAAATGCCATGTCCAAAGAAACTATGGGATATCTCATCTGGGGCACAAAAAGTCGCTCTTAATAATAGCACTACTCCCGTCTTTAAAACTTATTACCATTTTGAGTAAAAAAATAGAAAACTTTACTTTTGGAACTACTCTTATATATATATATATATATATATATATATATATATATATATATATATATATATATGAATAAACATCCTGTTGTACAAGTTTACACCTAGCTCGTTCCTTATGAAGTTGGACCTTAATTCAAAGTAGTCAATTACGTCTTACTGACATTATTTAATATTGTTCGGATGAATAATATACGAGACTTATTTAAGAAGTAAGCCATCTAACTTAAAAATACTTAAATGATCAGAGGGTATTGCAAATTACTGAACGCATGCATTGATCGCAGATATTGATGTTGTGAAATCTTTAAAAAGTAACCATCGTCATGGACGTGTGTCAGACGTCTGTCAGAAACAGAACTGCACTACTGATTACTTGGCGAAATACATTGAGAATTGTGATAATTATGTAGAAATATACATGCTGAAGCACAAATGTTCGCTTGTTGAAATCGTGCCACTTCCGTCTTTGTAGCAATTCAATATTTTTAGTAAAACAATAGGAGCCTTTGCTTTTTACAACGACTCTCAAATTTCTAATTTTCTTTAAAATTCATAATCTTTAATGTTTTGGAGCGCATTGGCTAGAAGTTGGTTGCTGTGGAAACAGTTTTCATGTTGTGGAGAATTATGCATCCCTTCTTGAACTGAATTCTATCCTTTTATACTTTCTAAATGATATTAATAGAAAATATATCATTAAAACCATCCTATGGTTGGCAGCTAATTCTGTCGTTGATGTTTTTGATGGGATTGTATCTATACTTTTGTAATCTATTACTTTGCAGAATTCTATTTTAGAATAATTTCGTAGTCCTTATTTGTTCAAGTTGAATTCATTTTTATTCTTTCACTAATCATTAAAATTGAATGTCAAGTTAAGCAAAATTAACATTTAGAAACATTTTTTTCATTTTATTTACTTTTTTTTTCATTTCTACTGGCGAAGTGTTGTAAAAGTTTGTTGACATTTGGGAAGAAGTAGACAATGAAACGAAATGCGTTGTTGATTACGTAGCTGTTAATTATTTATTTCCAAAATGAACGTTTTATCGAAAAACGACGGTGAGTTTGTTGCCAATTCAAGAGATATAAACAGTAATGCAAATAACATATCGATAAAGATTGAACCTCATTTTGAAAATCATATTAGTTTATACTATCGCTTGGCAATATTAAATCTGTGTACTCATGTTTCTAGCTATATAAGATAATTTTTAAATTCATAATGTGTTTCCCTACTCATCATTCTGAATATGAATGTAAAAGATAGTTATAACGAGAGTATCCGTATATATAAATCAACAATTGTTTGTGTTGACAAGTGATAAGTGACAACTGATCTAGGCTCTTTTCCCAGCGAGAAAAGCCTGTATTTTTGTAGGACCAACTATAACAATTGTAATATTCGAAAAAATACAAATATAATGCTACCTTTCTCCTTGTGGTTTTGGTTTTTGCAAGTATATATATATATATATATATATATATATATATATATATATATATATATATAATGAAGTAAAAAAGATACAGTGTTTACCTGATATAAACAATGGTAAACTTCAGTCGAATTTGATTGTAAATTTCAACATGCAGTTTTAATTTTCTTTCCCTTATATATATATATATATATATATATATATATATATATATATATATATATATATATATATATATAATGCTCTTCAGCAAAAATACGTTGTTGTTTTCTCATGTAATATCACATTTGCCTCATAGGCAAAAGAAAGTATAATTTAAAGACATATTTCTTCTGATATTCTCTAAGTGTGAATTATGAAATTCGTTTTATAAGGAAAAACACGATTGTTTTCAGAAAATAAATGGGGAAAAATGTTATTTTCCTTTGGTTCATTCATAAATAACATAATGTACAAAAAATACTCCACTGCCAGGGGCGTAGGTTTTTGCTCATAGATAAATCGTATAACTAACTGTGGTAAATAATTAGAAACGACAGATTTCAAATGATAGATATAACCAAAAGAAAGAAAAAAAAGTAGAAATTATTTATTCTTTTGTTGTTGGCCAATTGGCAGGAATGAAAAGGAAAATTTTACCATAATCATAAGAATGTCGAAAATATGAAAAGAAATAAATTGATTTCAGGCGTTTTCATAAACCGAGATTCTAGAATATCAATCGAAAATAAATGTATCTCAGAAGTTCTGACATTTACCCAGAATAGAAGTGGAATGTAATAAGTTTTGTAAAAGAATGTACTCATCTGTTGTGATTGCCTTACCTGTTGTTCCGCATTAAGGCAGTCCACAAACCAGTCAGCGCTGCAATGAAGAGTCCTAATTCCAAACGAGTAGTCCAGTGTATAAACAAATAATAGATATTTATTACTAGCAGGGGGCACCCAGTCTTACCTGATCGTAACATACGCTAAGATATGGTATTTTAATTTATCTAGATTCCGTATATATTGTAATAGAATGAGTTGTCTATCGAGTATTTCATATAATATTGTACCCAATATATAGTCGTGATTTAAAAAGTAAAAAGAAAATGTGATTTGGGTGCCATCAATTACAATGACGATATATTTTTACCTTCGCAAATAAAAGCACGCCGGCTAAAAATCTTTTTAAATTGACTGAGTTCGACGTGGTAATGAATATGTCTTTTATTAAAATTGCTAGCAGTCATCTAAAATGAGGCGAGTTTTTTCAACTTGCGAGTTTAACGGTGAACAATCATATCTCAAACAGAAATTGAGATTGAAATATTGCCTAATCTATGCATAGAACCTCTTGTAGAGTCCATTAGGTGAATCTAAAATACTGAATAAATAGTTGTAAGATGATATACACGCTTTTGGCAAGATGCTTAGTATAGTATTCTTCTTTTCTGAGACTACGTCTTTTTTGTTGTCAGTCTATGATGTAAAAATCTTTCTGGTCTGTGGAAATTAAATTTCTATCTTGATCTAGTGTCCTATTTATAGGACTTTGGGAGGTTCCATACTATTAAAAACAAACCTTGTTTTAACTCTACCCTCGTAAGAAGGCAAGTTAATATGACACGTTATTCAAAATGTCGACGTGATACGATAGAATAATGCCCACTTAATCACGATAAAAGAAAGAGTAAATGACCACCCATATGAAATCCTGTCTATATATACTTCTTCCGTGTATATTATTACATACATTTGGATTTGGAAAAAAAATGAATAAACACTTAATCCACGTAATATTGTTTAGCTCTGTTGTTAAAACTTATGACTCATTAACTTTTGAGGAGAACAATTAAGTTTATATAATATATGTATTTGAAACCTTCCATCAAATCCCCTTCCATCAAACCCCCTTCCATCAAATCCCCTTCCATCAAATCCAAAGGTTTTGAGGAAATATCAGATATTTGTAATTCATATGCAAAACTAGGAAAAAATGATTATGATTGAAACAAAGGGGCAGTATCTTTCCACCCACGAACAATCCTTGAAAATTATCACTATTAAAGGTTTTCGAAGGTGCTGAAAACGAAAATAAAAGAAAAACCTCGGAGAACGAGGAGTTTCCAAGATACGATAAAATTATAAAGTGGGGATAACTTTTTTCATTTTAATTTAACGTAGAATGAACCTTCATTTTATAGCCAAGGTGGCCATGAAAAGAATGTTCATTTTACGTTTAATTGAGGGGTTAAAGTGACCCCCCACTTCTTGAAACAGTAATGTGCGACCTTAAGGGCAAATGTAACATAGCTAGCCCACTACAAAATTCAGATCATTAGCTTTCTAACGAACCTTCATTTGTTAAAATCTTATCAGTAGTTTCTGAGACTTCGAACTTATAAAATTACGCCCCAAAAGTGGTATATCTATATATGGTATATCTATATATGGTATATCTATATATGGTATATCTACATTCAAATGGAGTATTTAAATGCTCATATTATTGGTTCTATGGACCGAAACTACATGAAAATTGCAGGCTCTATGGTTAAAATTTGATGAGAATGGGTTTAAAAGAACCTATATTTTCAAACCAATAAAATATGCTCAAATTAAATATATTTAAATTATATTGAAATTCATATATATAGTTTCCTAGCAAGCCGGACTTAAATTTGCTTTTTATGGATGAATTTTGCTTCGGATATTTTTGATTGGGTGTCTCCCCTGTTGCCTTGCCAGGCCACTAATATATATTCACACACACACATACACACACGCATATATATATATATATATATATATATATATATATATATATATATATATATATATATAAATGTTCTCCCGCTTATCTCAGAATTGTTACCAGTCGTCCTGGACTTCTCCTTGCGACTGGACTTAAACAGTGCCGATTCAGGAGATGTGTGGTTGGTGATTGTAACGTTTTCCACACAATTACATGCTAAGCTGGTCGCACGAAAGTATCGCGTGCCTTTCTAGCCTGAGCGGAGGACTTGATATATTTGTTTTAAAAAATTTGCCTACCTTACTCGTCTATCAGTACAGACATGAAACTTAATATATAGGGTATTCGAACCCATGCGAAACCTTTTTTTTTATTTAGTCAGGAATAAACGGTGTAAAAGTGAAAAAATTTTTTAAATGGAATTTGCTAACTAAAGGTCGAATGACGACATTATAAATATGCATGCGTAACGTAATAGCTATTGGTTGATGTTTTAATTTTTAGTCTTGCAGTAAACAGGTTTTCATAGCTTAAGCATTAACATCATGGAAAAAGTAAATCGTTTTTATTCGATTCTCAGTGGTGGCGCCATATTCATTAAAAAACAAATTTATATTCAATATGGCGTAATGCAAAATATTATGAGGTATTTACAGCTGCTCTTCCAATTTTCGGATTTTTAATCATGTCAAAACGCATTTCATCTCCTTTTGATGGATTGTTTGTTGCTAATGTAAAATACATTCACTGATTGATATAATAATTAAGTGATTGATTTTGTGCTACGAAACAAATACTGTCAAGAATTGTAAATATCAACTGAATTAAAGGAATACATTGTAAGGTGGTCAACATCATGAACTTTGGAATAATGTCTTTTGTCATTCATTCATTATATTGCTCTGTTATTACATTGAGATTCTTAAATAAGGATTTATATATATTATATTATGAGGAAATAAAATATATTTCCATTGAAATACACTATATATATATATATATATATATATATATACTCGTAGCCAAATGTAATATTGAAATGCTCATATCTTTGTTTACATGAAAAGGTGCATGTTTTTCGAAGACTATAATACTATTCTATGGTAAAAATTTTAGGGTAATTGTTAAAAAAGAACTTATATTTTCAAACTAATAAAATATACACAAGTTTACTTACATTTTCTATATACAGTGTCCGAGCAGGTTTTTTTTACACGGTGGTCACCACTTATCAAGATACGGAAGCCACTCAGGGATAAAGGTTATTGCAAGTACAGTACGTTATTGTGGAGATTTGATGAAGTGTTTACTTAAGGGGGCGGTTCATTAGGAATTTGTTAACGTTGGACTTGAAGACACCCAAGTTGTAGTCAGGTGGGAAGCAGGCAGGCATGCAGGTTACCTTCAGCTTTGATGTTGTGGAAAGAATTTGGCTTTTCTTTGCTTGGTTATCTTTCATGTGGCCTTTCCATGCCACTAATGTGAATAAAAACGTTATAAAAAATCCAAGGTTACAAATTGATTAATTCTGTACACTGAAAGTCGCGATAAATGTTAATACTATTATTTATAGAAAAATCCTAACGAGATAGAAAAGCTTAATATTCGAGATAGAGTATTGATATAAGAACCTCAATTTAAATTAGAATTTACAACAGTTTACAATTTGACAAGGAATACAAGTTGAATAATTTATTTTTTTCGTATTTCATGGAAATACAAAAAATGGTTCTTACATCCACAGGAAAAGAATTCACAAGCATAAGATTCTTAGATAAATTATGATTTTGCTGATTAGAACTAAATCAACATCTACACATTATGAAAGAGATCTTACTTGTATAAAAGTTGATAATAATGCAGAAACAATTAGGTTAACAGGATATTCAGAATTAAGTCCAGACACGAATAAAACAAAATTTTAAAATGTAGTACAACCTAAAAAGAATGTTAATTCGCAGATGTGGACATGCAAATGATTAGTCCATTAGTAATTCTAATAATGGTTGATCAGTACACATGAGCAAATTCTTAATGCGAAAAAAAAAACAGATGAAAGTTGTCAGCGAAACTTTATGTTGAAAAAGGAACATTCGAAAGAAACAATGAAAAACATTATTAACCAATACGTGCTAAACCAAAAAAGTAAATTTAAGATTGTCTCTTAGAATTTTTTTTTTTATTATTTGTATTTGACCGTATAGTACACCATATCTTTCTGAATATTCATAATACATATTAATTTATCTCATTTTGCTCAGTTCTATATTTAGATGATAATAAACACTATTTTCATAGAAATGTTAATAAATTCATATTTGCTGGGCGCTATTAGTTTTTCTGTCAAAAATCTAATATTTTGTGCTATCCATAAAAATCATCAGTTTTATCAAAAACTATTTGTTGATAAAATATAATTTCTTGGAATTTCAACGGGTTCTACTGGTTATTATTATTAATATTATTATTATTATTATTATTATTATTATTATTATTTTTTTTTTTTATTATTATTATTTTTATTATTATTTTTATTATTATTTTTACTATTTTATTATTATTATTATTATTATTATTATCATCATCGTCATCATCATCATCATCTTTTAAATTTTTTTTTTCTTCCTTTGGAGATTGTAATGTCGGGTATGGGGCAGCCAAACCAGCTGCCAACATTGCCCCGCTTTTTTATTGAAACCAACCAAGAGCTCTTTTTAGTATCCTCGTTGATCCCTTAAGTGCAATTGTCTGAATCTCTTTTGCACTTGGTTCACCAGGAATATTAGTTAGGTAGGACTTCAGGTTCTTCTTCATAAGTCCTGTGGCACCTATGATAACTGGTATGATCGATATCCCCTTTAGGTTCCAGTTTCTTTTCATATCATACATGCGACCTTGGTATTTGGTCTGTTTCTCTCTTTCAGCTCTGTTAAGACGCCATCATTAGGAACACTCACTTCAATCAAGGTTGCAACTCTCTCTGACTTATTCCATATAACTATGTCAGGTTTCACAGCAGCATTTTCAAGGTAGGTGGCTGTAGGGATTACATGGTCGTAATGTATGGTATATAAATCATTTCCAACTGTTTTTTCAGGTTGATCTTCTCAGGGCTTGCTGCTACACTGGATGTTTAATTTTTTACAGATGATCCAGTGGAGGTACTTGCATACTCCATCATGTATCGCTGTATAGTAGCCGTCCCCTAGAAGAACTTTGCAACCTGATATCAGATGACCAACACTTTCCAATTCTGTGTGGCAGAATCTGCATTTTCTCTTATTTTTTTATTTTTTTAAACATTATACATTACAGTATGTGTTAGAAAATTTTTTTCATCGGGGATTTGGGAAGAAATCTAGCCTATTTCTTAAAAAAAAACATCGTCGATACCGTTAAAAACTAATCTGCCCCAAAGATCAGAGATTAATTTAACTAGATAGCTCAAACCATGAGTGTGGAGTAAATGTAGTTATGCAGGTACACCCACACACATTCTCTTCCATGTGAACACGCAAAACACACACACACACATACATATATATATATATACATATATATATATATATATATATATATATATATATATATATATGGATATTGGGTGTAGCAAGTAGTTGAGTTTTGAATATTTCTCAAACGGCGACGTGTAATATTGCAGTCGATTATATATTAGTAGGGTGAAATGTACATAAGTTAAACGTTAAATACTATGGAATCTCAAAGTTCTGTTTATTCCGAAGAACTCAATAAAATTAAAAACTAAAAACAAATCTTAGTCTCTTCATTAATACCGGTAACCTTTCCAGTGTTGGAAAAAATAATATGGAGGATTAAAATAACCGATAAAATTGCTTCGCTTCAGGGAAACCACCAAACATACTTTGTGGCATATAAAACTGTCCGTCTGTTTCACTGCTTTTTCTCGCACCCGGTCTCTATGCCCTTTCTCTTGCTAATGCTCTTGTCCTTATTTTTTTCCTTGTTCATATATTTTCTTATTATGCTCTTTTACTACGTTTTTTCTTTACAGAAAATCTTTTTCAACGCTTTAAATAATTTTTTTAATAAATGTTATTCGAGTAACAGGATATTTTATTTTTTATTTCAATCCGATACACCGTTTTTAATTCAATGTATTCAGATGCACAAACAAAATATTGCAAAAATCGAAAGATTTTACAGTTTTTACGTTTTAAACGATATAAGTTGATTTCCGTTTAATGGCCCCACTGGAATGTCGACTGTAATCGTGAGCTAGTAGACCTGACGATGCTGTATGCTATGTTTGTAAGCCTGTTTGTCTAACAGTATCTTTTATAACAAGTTTATGGTAGTAAAGTTTGTGAACCTGCTATTGCATGCCGTTTACCGGTAGGCGAGCGTGTTATTTAGGTGATTAAACGTTTACTCGCAACTTGATAACCACCAATATGCTTGTTTGTTTGTGTACAGCTTAGCCTCTATTTATCAACCGTCGCCAAACTTGAACAAGCAGAATTGCATTAAGTTTAGAATATCTTAGCCAGGTTCACCGAAATATTAAAAGTCACAATAAAATGTATTCGTTCCATTACTTTTTCCCCCAATATTGATGCAATCCCATGATGCATTTGATAACCGTACACATGATGCTAAGTTTAGACCTGATCTAATAGTTTTAGTTATTATCAATGGAATAACTTCAGGAATATTTTATACAATATCAGAAAGTAAAATCTGGAAAAGAATCTGGTCAGTTCTTATAATTTGAGGCTGCCTATGTTATTACATGAGTATAGTGAATACACAGAATAAAAGAAAAAATATAACTAAAAGGCTATATTGTAGAAAAGTGACCATCTTAATAATTCCATAATGTGTGTATTCATTTTTTTTTTTTGGTGGACTTTCATTCTCATTTTCATAGTTGTAGTTGTTAAATAAGTTTTGTTACTCATGTTTTAAAATTAATATTTGTTTAATATCTGTAACGAAAAGTCAAAATATTATTTTGAAAAAAAAAGTCATTATTATCTCTATAACAAATGTGAACTAGTGAGTGTCCGACTCCTTCCAATTATCATGTATGCAAATTTATTTTGTGTAGCTGCATATTAATTTTAATAACAACTGATAATAATAAGGAAAGGAACGAATAATCATGCATGCAAATTTAATTTTCATGACCATTTTATGACCATTATGGTTTAATCTTGGTGACTGATAAAAATAAAAGTGCGTTCTTTTATTTATAGATACAAAATACTCCCTTGTTCTAAATATTTTTTGTGGCGAATTTAAGAATTTATATGCAGAAACACAGGTGCTTTCTTTTAAAATACACGAGAAAAAGTGTGTGTGTGTGTGTGTGTGTGTGTGAGAGAGAGAGAGAGAGAGAGAGAGAGAGCCAGTAGACAGGTAAAGATGGAAAGAGACAGAAAAAATAGAAAGAAACATTGTGTAAAATAAACATGACTTTTTTATTAAAGGAAAATTATTTCGCGTCTTTTTTAATGAAAGGTGTGCGTCTTTCTTTTTAATGGAATGTGTTCCTTTGCCTATAACTGCGATGTGGCAAAATGAATAAATAAAAAAATAATCAACGTCGGAAGTTAAGTCGAAGCAAGTTTCGTAGATTTCAAACACCTAGCATTTGATAAGAAAGTTTCCCCTTTAAGTATAATAATGAGACTCGGCCACACATGCCAGAATTCTATGTACATATTGAGACTACATAAAGAAAGATAACTACAAACATTTCTTGTTTTTTTTTGGCGTCTTCTCAACAACAGTATATTTAAAGCTTTTTCTATTGTGACAACATTCGACGATTCCTTTATATACATACTAGCCGGAAGAGCAGCGTTTCCCGATCGTAGGATCTGCTTTAATAGTATATTTTAATTCATGCAGCTTTTGTATTTATTTTTATAAAGCAAATTCTTTATCGATTATTATATTGTAACTGATGTATAGTAGTGATATCAAAAGTAAAAAAAAAACAACAAAAAAACATGACTTCAGCTAGAATCGAAACCGAAACGTACACCTCTCCAATCACATTTATTAGCATCTGAGCCACGCCCATACGTATAAAATTGTTAAAAAAATAACGCAGTTTAACCTATGAATGTAGTATTGTGCACGTGAACATATTAAATCGACATACGTCGAGCAAAATAAACTGTTTTGTTTTTTTCTTTTGACCCCTTAGCAGCAACTATTGCCGGGGAAAACCAAATTGAAAGTGTGCTACAGGTCCAAATACCCAATATATCAAACTTCTTTAGACCAAATATTCAGAGACGAGTTTATCAGAGACTTCCCAAACACACACCGAGTCAGGCAGGCAGGCAGGCAGGGAGGGAGGGAGGGAAAGAGAGAGAGAGAGAAAGAAAGAAAAGAAAGAAACAAAGAAAGAAAGAGGAATGTTTCCGTGACCTGAAACGGTTTAATCTACGCAATTATCCAAGATTTAGAAATTATGCATAAATAGGATTTAACATAATAGTGAACGATAACCAATCACCTTATAAGAAACCATAAAAAATGAATAAGCAATTAATTAACGCTTGTTTTTTTTAAAGGAGTATACATATTAAATAACTTCATGTAGTCGCTCGCATATTAATGACTGAGTATATTAAAAGTTTTTTTTAATAAATTGTAAATAGCAGAGAGTAGATATAACCGTTGGGCAAAGATTAAGGGGAAGTATGTGTTCTAACACTACACTCAAGTTAATTTGTCCAGAATAAAGGTAAGAGATCTCTTCTATATTAAAGCAATTTTGTATTCTGGCCTACTTTTAGAGCGCTCTTTGCTGGGGAGTTGGTTTCCCTCACATTATAGACCACCTTCTGTTACATATTGCTCTTATGGAGAATCAATAAATTGCAATTGCAATAGAAAAGTAAAGTTTTAATGTCGGTGTCGGAGTGAGAAAAATCAACTTTATATATGTTTTTATTCGTCGCCTGGGATTATTAGATATAGCATTATGGTTTAACGAGTAAAAAGAGCCAGTAACATGGACCAGGTCTTAAAATAGGGGATCAATGTGTGTGGGTATTTCTAGTGGTTCAGAATAAGTTGAACTAACCAAACCAATCTTCATCAAGCAAAACGTAGGTTCAGAATTATTTAGGGTTAGGTTAAAAAGAGGAAAGCACCTTGGTTCAAATTCTGTGAAAGTACCAAACTATTTCCAAACTAAAGAAATTCTGAATAATTAATAAAATTATAATAAAGTTGCTTAGAACATTATTAATCACAACCCAAAATTCTACTGGAAATGAAATGGTGAAATCATTTTTATAAACATCGGTTATTAATTTGATTGTAAAGTTAGTACATGAAATGATAAATGTTTTTACGGAACATGGTGTAATTAAATCAGAAAAGTTGTTTTTCATTAATGGTGATAAGCGTTTCAGTGTAAATAATTGTAAGCGAAACTGGAAATAATGAAACTGGTTGTTGTTTCAGTGTTTTGGTCTTTTGTTTTCTTGAAAAAAGCAGAAAAAATGAATAAATCCTAATACGTTATTGTTAAAACAATTAAACCAAGATACTGTAATTTAATTTGTAAAGGAAAACAGTGGTTTACAAGGACAGATATCGCTGAGAAATTTGATTTGTTTTTGCACGTGTTTTTTGTATAAAAAAAAGTTTTTTTTATTTGTGAAGGAAACATAAACAGTTTTTCGTTTGTGTAACATTGTAAATAGAACCGGTCGTTTAGTAAAGTAAGTATTGATTGTTTTAGTAAAAAGAAAATAAATCATAATACTTGATTTATAAAGATAATGTATTCTATTTAATATCTCGAAACTAATCTTTTCAAATAAAAGTTTCCTGAGAAAAAGGGGCTATGTGATCTTTATTATTGAAAGAGAATGGCAATAAAATGAAATGGTAATTTTTCCCTAAGATTACGGCAAAGTAACATAGTTTAGTATGTGCAGCATAGAACTAGATTGTGATTAATCAAGAAAACAGCGGATCACAAATACTCTCGTAGGTTAATTTAATTTATTTATATATGCATAAATCGCACGTACATATCTCAGGATAATATATATATATATATATATATATATATATATATATATATATATATATACCTACATTTATATGTTAAGCAACGTTGAACCTGGTCAGTACTAAAATGGGTGACCATTTGGGAATTTGCGGTGTTGTATGTGCTCTCCGCTTATCTCGCCATTGTCTCCCGTCATCTAGCACTTGTCCTTGCCACTGGATTCAAACAGTACCGATTTGGGAAAGTGTGGCTGCCTCATAATTATACACATATATATAATTTATATATATGTATATATATATATATATGTATGTATATGTATATATCATAATAGTACGACAAATCGTTAGTTTAATATCCTTTTCCAATCTAAGTCCACATTTCCTGCTTCCGATACCGATGTATAACCTCTATTTAGATCGAATGCTATCGATCTGGTTTTTGTCGTTATTGATGGACACGTAATTATGGCCGGGAGACAGCGATCACGTCGGATTTAACTCGAATTCCGGATGTAACGTTTTCGCCCCGTGACTATGCAAATATACAACCCGTTACAATCCACATCCGCCAACAACAACATTCTAGAAATCAATATTTGTTCATCGCAGAAGATACTACTTGTTATTTCTGCATAAAGGACAAGTTGAAGATTAGGCGTATTTATTATTGGTAGTTTACCTTACTGGCGTTGTCTGGATGAGTTTTTTTTTTACTTTTATTTTATGTATTTAATTTGTTATCGCATTCTATTTTTATAGGACTTTGATAATTATACTTAGTATACTTTTGCTAATTAATAATAATCGAACATAACTGTTAAGTGAAAAACTAATGTTTATTAAGTAATAATTACTTGCTTTAATTGTTATTTTTTAAAATTATAAGGTGTCGAATTGCTTCCGAAAAATTCAGTCTTTTAATATATGATGATTATCTAAGAATTGTTTGAGAATCTAAATGTTTCAAAATTCATTTTACACCTATAAAATATAATAACATAGTTGCACTTTCCTAAATATAGAGAAATGAATTTTAGTTGCGTAACTTTTGTAAATAAAATATATTTTTTAGCAAATAAGCATGTTAAATTTTGTTCAATTTGACGCTAGATGTATTTCAATAAATATTCAATCCATGGATCCTAAAAAAAAACACATAGTTCAATATACATTAGAGAAAATTATGTTGTTATACGTTTTATGATAATCTTCTATAATAAATCTCACTTATCTGTTTAAATGTATGTATGTATGTTTGTAGGTCTTCCTAAAACTTTCGACAGTGGCGACAGATTTTCACGAGAATAGGTATCGTTTCCACGTTCGACCCCTCGGACGACTTTTTTTTTTACCGGGAGGGGTCGCTTTTCTTCGCTGATATTTTCGAAAGTCATCACCGCTTTTCGATTGACTAGTCTTAATTTAAACCTTCCCCACTTCGGGTTTCGCGATGGACGCAACGACAAAGACGTCACATTTTTTTTATTGTTTTATTTTTCACGTTTTTTTCTCCTTTGCGGTACGGGTTCGGGCATGTCTGCCTTCTACCACTTCTTTTTTCATTAGTCAACACAAACCTCCAAACACTCGGGCAACGCCGGGCACCTAGGCTAGTAATAAATAAAGTATAGTAAGTAAACAGCTTTTTATATACTATGCTTATTTACGTTATATTGTTATGGTAAATTATTCTAGAACTATAAGAAAATACCATAGTTTTCATTTCGTACCGTGGCTTGTGCTTCGTACGAATATAGTTATACATTATGGTGCTCCGTACGCCCTAAATTGATTCAAAATTATATAAATGCCTTTATTAATGTGCTATTATATTATATACTAGCATTTTAGCCCGGCGTGGCCCGGTTGTTTGGAGGTGTATGTTGAGCAAAAAAAAAAAAGCGGTTAACTTTTTCAACTTTGATCCTTATTATGACCCCTTACTATTTATTGTTTGCGCTCAAATCAAGTTATTAAGTTAGATCCCTGCCCAAGGAACCTATGGGCATTTTTATACAGGGTGTCGCTTTTTTCGCCGATATTTTCGAAAGTCATCCTCTCCTTTCGATTGTCTAGCCTTAATTAAAACCTACGTCACTTCCGGTTTTGCGGTGGTGGTAAAAGCAAAGACAGCAGGTTTTTTTACGTTCGTTTCCTCCTTTGCGGTACGATTTGAGCCTTCCTTCTACTACTGTTTTTTTTTTGTTTTGTTTTTTGCTCATCATACACCTCCAAACACCCGGGCAACGCCGGGCATATATATATATATATATATATATATATATATATATATATATATATATATATATACGTTGCTTCAGGTATATTATCTTAACGGAGATATTTCATGACAATACTTAAGAATATTACATGACAATACTTAAGAATATTACATGACAATACTTAAGAATATTATTGCTTTAAATTATTATTACAATATATACGTGAACTCTACTAATAAGTATATACACATCTGCAATAGAATGTACATATCTACTACCTCGTAAATAGCATACATATGGTACTCTTTATTGCAGGTAATTATTTCAATTAATTTGTTAATCATCAAAATAAACCGTATTATAGTTTGCAATGCTCATATATCTACTACCCAAGATTCCCTTCAAGTTATAGATGAAAGTAACATAGTGCACAGTGAATTTATTAACATTTTCGACCTGATTAAATTAAATAGTTTACAAGTATTAATAATGTCTGATTGTAATTCATTATATATATTATACATAATATCGTGGATAAATTCTCATCTAAGTTCCACATCTTTTTGCCTCTCGTTGGTGAAACTAAATAGAGCTAACCGTAGCTTATATTTGAGATTTTAAGTATTGCAGATTTGTTAAAAGTTATAATTTTCTGTTAGTAATGAATACTTTACATGCAATTTTATAAGCGTGTTATTATTTCTGACTTTATAAAGTATAGACTGTTTTTACTTTAGAACATAAGAACGGCTGAAATATGACATTTTTATTTTATTTGAGCTGTTTTTCTCCATTTTTCTTATTCTATTTTCCCACATATTGGCCATTTTAGATCAGATTCTAGATTTTGAACAGTAGAAAAGTTTTCAGTATTCTGTGGTTTTACCCCAGTGGTTTTAGCGCATGATGTAATGAATACAGACAGCGAACTCAATCCTCGGCTGCTGAGTTAGTGTTCTCTCGGTATCACTGCATTATTATCACTAACATCTTTCGGAAAGATATGAATCTATCTATTACAAATCCACATATATGGATAATATAAAAGAGTAAAATAAACTTACAGTTTTTTTAACTAATCTATAAGAAGTAAACTTTGACATAACACGCCCCTTTACTTATGCTAGCATTGTTTGTGGGTGTTATCTTCATTGCCATGGCATCAAGCAATGTTGATTTAGGATTCGACTGATTTTTGCGCAATTATTGCTTCACTAACAACTGAGGAATCCTTTTTTTCCGAGATTGATAGTAGGTGCTCATATACAGTGATGATCATATTTATTGGCACGGTAAAATAAAAGTTAAATTTTGTCTAATAAATTCTAAAAAAGGGATTAAATTAAAGAAAATAACAAAGTATATTATGTATTTTTAACTGGCCTTTCCGATGCAGCAATCGGATTTTAGAAAAAATAAATAACAAAGGAACAACAAACATAATTGCAAAAAACCCTCGTTCAAAATTATTGGCACGATTTATTTAATAATCAATTGTATAGCCTTTGGCCTTGATTACCTTCCTCAGTCGCTTTTCATAGTTTACAACCAAGTTGTTGCACTCTTCAGTAGTAATTTTAGCCCACTCTTCCTGACAATAATCCTCCAATTGAATAAGATTCTTAGGCTTCCTTTGCATTACCCTCAATTTTAATGTTCTCCATAAATTTTCCATTGGATTAAGGTCTGGGCTTTGAGATGGCCACTCCAAAACATTAATATGATTGTCCTCAAGCCATTTCTTAGTCAGTTTAGCCGAATGCTTTGGGTCATTATCTTGCATGAACCACCAACGACGACCAAGTGAGAGCTCTTTAGCAGAGTCTTTCAGGTTTTCATCCAATATTTTAACATAATCTTCCTTTTTTATGCTACCTGTGACCTTAACAAGTCGCCCTGGTCCAGAGGCAGCAAAGGATCCCCAAAACATCAAACTGCCTCCACCGTGCTTCACTGTGGGTATGGTGTTCTTAGGCAGGAAAGCTTCGCCAGATTTTCTGTAAATATAAAACACTTTATTATGGCCAAATAACTCTATTTTCGTTTCGTCAGTCCATAGAACACGTTTCCAGAATGCAACATCTTTATCAATATGACGTTTTGCAAAGGCTAGCCTTGCTTTCAGGTGCATAGGCTTCAATAAGGGAGTCTTTCTCGGACGACATGCTTTTAAACCAGCTCTTTTCAAAACTCTACCAACTGTATGTCGAGATACATTCACTCCAGAGGTGCTCTGTTCATCAACAATCTCCCCAACAGAGATCCTTGGGTTTTGTTTTACTTGTCGAACAATTTTCCGTTCATCTCTTGGGGAAAGAATCCTTTTTCTCCCTCTACCCTCTAAACTCATAACGTGGCCTTGCGATTTGAACTTGTTTATTATGGCTAACAGTGGATTTGGGAAGGTTTAGCTTCTTTGAAATCTTATCATAGCCCTCCCCATTGGTATGGCATGCTACAACAAGCTTCCTGACGTCTTCGCTGTGTTCCTTAGTTTTAACCATGGCGATTGAAAATTATAATTTAGTCACTTATAATAGTTTAAATAAATCGCTATCTAAAAATTATCTGAAAAAAAATTATTCACTGAATTAGCGTTAAACAAGCATAATATGGCTATAAAAAAGTTCAGAAAGCACGTAAACCGGAAATTGATTGATATTATACTGATACTAAAAGAAAAACAAAGCCGTGCCAATAATTTTGAACAAGGGTTTTTTGCAATTATGTTTGTTGTTCCTTTGTTATTTATTTTTTTCTAAAATCCGATTGCTGCATCGGAAAGGCCAGTTAAAAATACATAATATACTTTGTTATTTTCTTTAATTTAATCCCTTTTTTAGAATTTATTAGACAAAATTTAACTTTTATTTTACCGTGCCAATAAATATGATCATCACTGTATGTGGATATGTAAGGATAGTTAAATAAACACATCCAATTCAATGGTTTTAATTGAGATACGTTTAACAGTATATTATTTATTAAACAAATATCGGTTGTCTAAAAGATAATAAAAAATGTGGCCATTGTTATTTAAGCAGCGAAAAGAAAATGTTAAGATTTATCTGTTAGCTTCTCGGTTGTCTATTATTCCATCCAAATACGAAATAAAATTTAAAAAGAGAACAAAAAAAATGCAAATATGATAGCGGCTGAATTTAGGTTAAAACACTAATCACTGTTTACCAGACTGTAATCGTAACTCAACCTTCGTTTCTTTGATGTATAAAAAATTTGAAGAGCTCTAGCTACGTTAATGATATACTATTGTATTTTACTTCATACATAATGTCATAATTAAGTTGATGCACTGGTTCTCATTCGATCACAGAACTTAAAGCATAATTGAGATTGATGACTACTATAATGAGTGACAATTTAAAAATACTAGATATTGTATGTGTTCTTCTGTTATCTCGGCATTGTTTCCAGTCATCCTTCTTTCCAATGAAAAAAAAACAAACACGGTTCATTAAAAAAGAGTTGTGCTTGCGTATTTCGCAACTCCTGTTTCACAATTACTCATGCAGCTTCCCTTGCAGGGGTTATTCATTATTTCTAAAGACTTAACAAATATTACGATGATTAATAAAGATATGTTTATTTAATTAAATTACAAAACAAAAAAATACAAACTCACTTCCATAATGTGGATCGATAGTTGCCTCACAAAAACACCGGCGCCGCTACCTGTGAATATTAATATACGCTGCTGCTGCTAATAATTCATCGCCAGTCTCTTCCAGCAAACCATTTGAATCTGACTTGAATGTACATACAGATCGGAGTGAAAACGTTTGTAATACATTATATAGCATTTATAATTAATTAAATAAATAAAATAATTATAGATGAACATTTTTGGATTTCACACAAAACAGTAATAAAAATCGAAAAATAAAACATGCACTTAAGCAGAACTCTTTTGGTTTAATAATGTTTTTAAACATCTGCATACATGTGTATATGTCTATATGTGCATATATATATATGTGTGGGTGTGCGCCTGCGCGCACGCGCGTGTGTGTAGTCGAGTATATATAAAAACAGTTACAATTTTGCAAAAATATTGAATTTTCACAAAAAGAAATCTCATTCCAACAGAAACTCGATAATATTCTAAAAAATAAAACACGTAATTCTAACAAAAGTTTGGTTTAAGCGGATAAAACAAGAAACTTTTACAAACTCAATATACAAGGATACAGAAATCTATTAAATAAAATACATAAGGAAGAGTTACTGCAAGACCTATAATACAGACTTTATTTAGATTACACACATGGAAAGAAAATAAAAAAAGCAAACATTGAAACAAAATATCGGTAGACTGAATGAGAAAGAAGAACACATTTTGCGCAAAGACCAACAACCAGATTTTCACACAAAACTGACCACTAGATTAATTAACCCTACCAGATAGACGCTTTGACATTACGGAGTATTACCTGTCAATCACGAAAGGGATTTTTTTCAAAAACCGAAGGAGCGCCAAGATCTCTACGAGTATTTTAGAAAATGCAATTCATACAATCATAAGTTTTCTACAGCGGTGCTTAATGACAATCGTAAAAAAATGGACGAAAAATAGATCACTAGATTAAACGGTACTAACCTACTTGGATTATATATATATATATATATATATATATATATATATACATATATATATATATATATACTAGCTTAATATAGAAAAACATTTTTACATAATAAATTAAAAAGACACTCAAACAGTCAGCTTACATGTTTCGCATCCGGCTCAACAGAGCTAAATCGAGGTACAAACATGAAATCAGAAATTGATTAAAATGTGGAGAAATAAGAGTTAAGATTTTAGACAAAGACAATGTGTTAGATTTGAGTACATAATAAACATGCTCGCAGTGCTTACAAAGTTAACTTTAATACAGTAAAAGCCGGGACTAACATAATGAAGAACAAATTCGAAACAGGAGGAGGTGGATATAACACTAATTTATTCTTCGAGATGCGTTCTGGTATCTGCCACTGTAGATTGGTCTGAGTATATATACGTTTATCAATGTACATAGGTTTGAATATCAAGGTATTTTTTGATGTGTGTGATATGTGTGATATATATATATATATATATATATATATGTGTGTGTGTGTGTGTGTGTGTGTGTGTGTGTGCATCTATGTGCGGATGTGAGTACAGGCACACATGGAGCTAGGTATACACTAGCGGCCAAATATCTGGGACAGTTAAGATTTTTCTCAATTTTTCCAGAACATTCGGAGTGGGGGGGCGATTACAACTAAACTCACACACTTTTAAAATAGTTCGTATGTTGATATACTGTATTAATTACATTTCATTATAACGGATGGAAAAAAGTGATGAGCATTTCAATTTTCTTTTAAATTAAAGAGACCAAAACCATGGGGCAAAGCAAAGAAAATAATTTATTGTAGACTGTGTAGTCAGTTTTTCCACTTTTCTAAGTGCGAAAATGACGAATAAGTCGATTACGTCACCTTGTAGTCATTGCTGCCGGTTCTACAATCATTATGACACCTAAAATTGATGCTTCAGTTAAAAAATAAATTATTAAACCTCATGGGGAAAACCATTCAATACAGAAGATAGCTGATGACTTGAAGCTGTCGAAAAGTATCGTTGGGAGAGTTATAAAGGATTTCAAGAATACTGGGGAAATTCTATCACCGACGAAAAATGGCACACCTCGAATAAATTCGTCTAGACGAGACGATTGATTAAGAAGATTGCACTGAACGATAGGATAGCATTTCTCGTTAACTACATGTCTATCGTGATATTAAAGCGTCTCGAAAAAGAGTATCAAGACTCCTGAATTAAATTGGCCTGTTTTTTGAGATCATAAGCTAAGAAACCGCTGATGAACAAGAACAAAATAAAAAAACTCAGATTAAGCTTTGCTCAAGAGCATGTATTGTGGACAGATGACCAGTGGCGAGATGTGTTTTTTCTGATGAAAGTAAGTTTAATGTATGTGGATCTGACTGGAGGAAATTCATAAGGTGGTTTTCTGGCGAAAGATTTAATAAAAAATACACGAACAAAACGGTTAAGTTTGGTGGAAGTAGCGTAATGGTGTTTGATATGATTTCTTGGGAAGGAATGACTGATCGGGCCCGTCTAAACACCAGCGTAAATGGAACAATATACAAGAACTTACTGAGAGATCATTTCATCCCAATACTTTGAAATTCTGAGTGTGAAAAACCTATTTTCATGCAGAAAATCGTTCCCTGTCACATGTAATGGAATTTTTGAACGATCAAAATGTAGAAGTTTAGGATTGGCCTCCTCAAAGTCCGGACGTAAACCCCTTTAAAAACCTATGGACTACTTTGGGGAACCGTGTGAGTGCAAGACACTCTATCAATATTGAAGATTTGTGGTTAAAACGTAAAGAAGAATGAGCGAAAGTGTCACGTGATGAATGTCGCCAACTCATTCAATCTTGCAGTAAAAGGTGCGCTGCAGTTATAGAAAATAAAGGTTTGTTCAGTAAATATGAAATGTATGTCCACCAATTTTGGCATTTTGATGTTTCAATATTATTATTTTTAAATTTATTTTCTTTGCAGTACGGTTTTGGCTACATTAATTTCAAAATAAAAATTTGAAATTCTCATAACTTATTCTATCCCTTATAATGAAGTGTAATTAATACAGTGTCTCAACATAAGAGGTATGTTTAATGTGTGTAGGTTTAGTTGTAATCCCCCCGAATGTTTTGGAGAAATTGAAAAAAGACTAAACTGTCCCAGGTTTTTGTCCGCAAGTGTATGCATATGTATTTTGGTAGATTTTAATATATGCTTATATGGGTGGATATATAAATGTTGTATGTGTGTATTTGCGTGCGACGTGTTCGCCTCGGTTGTAAACATAAGTGTTTACTACCGAATTGATATATTAATATTGGGGTAGAAGGCGCGTCGACAAGTAGGCGTAATAGTTAAGGCTAGTGCGTGAGATCTGGGTTAAGTGAGAAGCACCGATGTTAATACAAAAATGTCATAAACCTAGCAATGTCTGAAATCAGAAGATAAAAAGATTAAAGAAAATATCGAACTTCAAACACTTTATATTTCAAACTAACCAACCTATACGTACCCCCCTTTTTTCGTATTTCCCCATCTTTTCCCGTTTCCACTTTTTTCCTAAATATTATCTTTTTGTAATCTCTCTTTTTTTATAATATGGTGCAAACTTCGTTTTAAAATATATTGTTTTGAATTTGGTGTAAAAGAAGACAATACCTGATGACGTTGTTTCTTTAAAAAGAGTCATTGCAGAAGCATGTATGCATATATGTAGCCAATAATGTGTATGCAAATAAATATACTACCTCCGTGTGTATATAGTCTATGTACTAGAAAAGTATGATCATATGAAGGATTTATTGTATAAGTATACATCATTATTAGTAAGTGTTCGAATTATTACCAATTTGCTTTTCAACACATTTTTTACTCGTAACGCATGACTGTTGTCGGATTTTAACCGACTAAAAGGGGGAGGGGGAGGCGTTTCTGCAACTCAACTGTTAAGCCAGAACTCGACGTAGAAGGAAAAAAACAATGAAACCTTACCTTACGTGGTGAACCTTTCACGCCTTTTCTTGGTCAACAGGAGCTTTTTTTGTTTTTTTTTTACACAGTAATCACCACTTATCAAGGCCCGGAGCCACTCAGGGATAAGGGTTATTGCAAGTACATTACGTTAGTGTGGAGATTTGATGAAGTGTTTAATTAAGGGGAGGTTCATCAGGAATTTGTTAACGTTGGACTTGAAGACATCCAAGTTGTAGTCCGGAGGAAAGCAGGCAGACGGAACAGAGTTCTACAGGCGTGCAGTTCTCAGAAAGAAGCTTTGTTTATGGAATCCGCGTTTAGATTTAGGCACAGATATAGAGTGGGGGAAATTTTTCACAGTGGATTCAGCTAGACGGGTGTTTTTCGTGAAAGATTGGCGAGCGGGGACCAGAGATTGGAGCTCAGACGAGCACTTGCCATGGAAATAACGATAAAACAAGGATAGGCTCGCAACGTCTCTTCTGTGTGAGAGAGGTTGCAGGGTAGAGAAAAGGGCATCCCCACTAAGCCACGAAGTCTATTTTGTACTCTGTCAAGGCAGGATAGGCTGTTTTTAGCAACTCCTGCCCAGATATGGCAACAGTATTCCATCCTTGGACGTACTTGGCTTTTAGATAGATAGAGAATTGCATCAGTAGTGAGATATCTTCTGGAGCGGTAGAAGGATCCCACCATCTTTTCAGCGACCTTGGCAACAGACTTGATGTACGTGTTCCATTTCAGATCAGGAGTAAAGGTCAAACCCAGAAGCTTGTCAAAACACGGGGCCTCACCCAGACGAGAGCCATCCATTGCAACGAATTTCCTCGTTGCTTACAACGACAGATCGACTTTGTAACAATAACTATGGAACGGGTTGCTGGACTAAAACAAAAAGACCAACCAACCAACCAATATCACCGATAGGGGGGGTTATACCCACCATTCGATTCTATGCAAATGTTAAGTCCGATCCACGTGAGTGGACAAAAAACAAACCATTATAAAATCAGTCGACCAAGCACTTTAAAACCTTTTGCTTCAACGACTGCCACACAGAATTCCATTGCTTCACCTTTCCACATCGAGTTCCGGTAAATAAAAATTATCACACTGTTGCATATTTAGAGAGGAGAATTATTCCTCATTATAAATACATTGTGTGATTCTATCTTTGGGTGTTTGTGTAGCTTTTGGTTTTCTCACATAAAGTATTGATTTAAGATGTCCGTATCGGAAAATATTTTGCTCGCAGAGACGCTTTACTTAAGATGGCTTATCAAATATCAAAAATACTCAAATCTAGAGATGTCGGTGCGACTCGTAATCTTTGACATACAATCCATTTCTGTGAAAATGTGCTGAGCAAACATTTTTATATATTATTTGTGCTGCATTCACATATCTCACACGATTACTAATGCTTTGTCGTGCGAGATAATAAATAAGCTTATAGATAATAAAGTTATTTATGATTACATTTCTTTTATAAATAAGACTCTTCTCTATCGGATATATTGTGTAGGTGTAAATTTGAATTATGTATCTTTAGCATAAGCGTCTATCTCTGTGTGTTTCACTCATTGATAGCCTATGTCTTCTACCGTATATCAATCATTTTGGAATATTTAATGCCGAGACAATCAATTTTAAAAAATAATGTTTTTTTAAGTTCTATATATCTTCAAATATTTATTGATTATATTTACTTTGATTGTTTTATAGCAAGAAAGGATTTCTGCTTTGAACTTTGTAGAACATCATCGAATTTTGCAAAAAAGAAACGAAAGAAACAATTAGATCGGTTTCTGGTGTATTTCTGGTTACCAAGCCAGTATCTTTAGACAGCTTAAACTGGTAAGCACCAGATGCCTTAACAACACAGGCTCAAAGTGGAGCAATAGTAACTAACAGATTACTCCAAATTGCCTACATCACCCCGATTCGGGCTTTAACATAGATGCATTTTAAAGTAGCACCCTGGACGTTCAATGCTCGACCTCCTAATTACATTGGACATAATTGTAATTAGATGGAATGTTAAGGACATAGTATTGATTGAAAATCAAACGATTTACTTTGCGAAAACATTAGTATAAACAAAAGAAACTCAGCAAAAAGTACACAAGAAAGTGTGCATATATATATATACATATATATATATATATATATATATATATATATATATCTTTAAAGAACCCCAACATTTATTAAACTGTAGAAGAGAAATAGCAAAAACAATAGAAAATAAACAAATAAATAAATTAAATAAACATGAATATACATAAACGATCACACATATATGTATGTATATATATATATATGTATGTACATATATATGTGCATATATGTATGTACATATTTATATATATATATATATATATATATATATATATATATATATATATATATAAAAAATAACATTAAAAAAACCTAACCTAGATTTAAAAGGTAAAGAAAGTAGATACCCAGGCTAAATAGAGCACACAGAAAAGAACAGGTCAACCAGAGGACAAATAGGCCTTTGTCCTATAAGTGCATGCTCATTGACTGATAGAAAGGGCACGGTGGATACTAGAAAGCTGATTGGCTGACTAAAATCTCAATAGAAGATGCGTATATAAAAACGACAAACAACCAAAAAATTCGCGCATAAGCCTGAAGAGTTCTAGAGTGGATGAAACCTAATCGCCGTATATATTTATATATAGGAGTATATATATATATATCTATATAGGAAATATATATATACATATATATACATATATATATATATATATATTAGCATGGGTGCCCGGCGTTGCCCGGGCGTTTGAAGGTGTATGCCGAGCAAAAACAAAAAAGGGTTAATTTTTTTTAACTTTGACCCCTATTATGACCCCTCGAAATTTATAGTTTTGGGCTCAAATCAAGTAATTAAGTTAGATGCATGTCCATAGAAACTATATTTAAACATTCAAGTGTTTAGACCCAAAATTATCGGAGGAGTTTGGTAGAGTTCTCAAAGGTAAAATCGTTGAACTTTGACCACTTAACCGCCAAATTTCTGGCAGAAATCCGATCACATTGATTTTCCCAAATCTCAATACCCGTGTATATGTAATTTCGAGTCTGCAGACTAAAAATTGAGGTATTGCGTAGCGAAATGTACACACACAGACAGAGAGAGAGAGAGAGACACACAGACAGACAGACACTTTCACTTTTATACATATATATATATTTAATTATTATAGTAAAAATAATTATAACAGCCCCTTTAAGAAATTCTTTTCTTATCGTTGAGCACTTTCATGTGAATTAAAGTCGGTCAATTTAGCTCTTATGCATAAATCATCGTATAACGATTAGATCACTGTCTGACTGGCGTAAATGAACATTTAAAATTAAGATGTTTACATTCAACGATATTTCAGGCGGTTAATTGTAGCCGAATGAATTGGGTCTTCGCTAATCGAGCCAGAGATGTTTGTGTTGCGGGGGTCAAGTCGCTCGACTGATATTAATTGTGACACCCTGCGCTGAAGATTCTCGAAAGGATGAAACACTAGTGTCTGTAGGTATTTAATTATTATATAAAAATAATTAATATATATATATATATATATGATTTTCAGAATGTGAGATATTGTATATAATAAATTCCACAGCCAAACAACGTCGCAGCCCACAAGAGCAATGACAGTTGTCATGGTTCTTGTGGGCTGCGACATTGTTTGGCTTTGGAATTTATTATATATATGTATATATATATATATATATATATATATATATATATATATATATATATATATATACAATGTTATGTTAACCAATTCACGTCAGTTTCCTGTACGTGCGTTTCTGAAACAAGATGAATTGTACCTATTTACAGTACCTTCCCACGGGACAGAGTCAGACACCAGGATCGTTTTTTAACATGGTTTAATTGAAATAGGTCTGTTCATCAGCACCGGTCTAGACATCAATTCGAATTCAACAAATAGCAGCAAAATTGAAGTATATTTTTATCTCACTTGTTGTTGTGGCGGAATTATCTGCGAATGAACTGCTACATATACCAAAGAAAAATGCCGAGAGCAAGCCATTAATGATGGGTCTAGATCTGAACAACCAACATAACGTGTTCGTATGCGAGACATAGAACTCACTCTTTTAGTATGTTCTTGTTCATACATTTTTCTACACACTACTGTGTTTTTCCGTTTTATTTGTAAAATTATAATCTACGTTACAATTACTGGCGAACGATGCTTCTAATGTATTTGCTGACTAAAGATTCTATAACATTGGCGAACGTGGATTTGGTCATCAAGCGGTACCCCGTCTCAATAATTCCAGTTAATTTTTGTATAACACTAGCAAGCAACAAAAAGAGCACACTTATAATATTTGACAACTAATTGCGAACACAATGTGAAGTCCAAACACAGCGTTTCTTTTCAAATACAACACTTGTTGGACCTTTACTAAAAACCAAAGAGTGTCTATAACACCGAGGCAAAAACAAAACAGCAAAATAACATCTTCACAAAAAAAAAAAAAAGCTGGGGTTACGTAACTATATCAATATTCACAAAATATTGGATATTTATTATAAAGTAGAAATTTTATTTCCTTTCGCGTCTATGTTATTACTTTCAAAGTTGTCACGCTATAAAACAGAGAACACATTTAATGCTTTTCCTTCTCTTTTTGTTTGTCTACCACAAGCAGTAAATATTTCAGAACAGTTCTCATTCGCGAACATTAAAACTGAAGACAGTTATTTAGTATGAAATATTATTGTTCCAGAATAGAAAATAAACTGTAAGTACATGTTTTTAGTTCAAACTAGTGGAGAACGAATTAGTTTGTCTCCTCAGCTGTTCAGACCAGTTACATTTTTGTCAATCGAACAAAGTTATTTTTTAATCTGTATATTGTTAATTTTATTAAATACTAGCAAGGGTACCCGGCCTTGCCCGCGTGTTTGTAGGTGTGTGTATGGGGGGGGGGGTAAGTAATAACACTGTTTAAATATTATAAAAAAAAATGCTGTTAAAAAAATCAGAAAAAAAAACAAAAAAAAGCGAAAAGCAGAAAAATTGCATAAATAACTCCGTCGGATCGAACCTGCAATCTAAAGATAACACTGCTGTGTGTGTAGGGGCGGGGGGGGGGGTAAACCGAAGAATAAGCGAAGTAATAACCCTGTTTAAAATTAAAAAAAAACGTTGCCCGGGTGTTTAGAGGTGTAAAGGCGGAAAAAAATCCGACGAGTTACACCGACGCCAAACAGACAAACAACTAAGAACTGACGAAATGAAACGTTTAAAAAACCAGCAAGTTAAACTAACATCAACGTTTTCTAGGTCAAACAGGACGTCATCGTCGCAGTAATCGTTGAAAAGGGGAAAATTGAGGAGGGATTTTTTGCTAACCCCTTCTTATACAAAACTGGTCATTTTAGGGTGAAGGAATTAATGTTTTTGGCAAATTTTTCGATATTTGTCGTCCAAGTTGTCGGGCTTAAAAATGATACTATTGTCGTGAAAATCCGTCGCCTCTGTCGAAAGTTTTTGCGAGACATACAAACACACATACATGCATACATACATATATGCATACATACATACGTACACACACATTTCCGCTTTTATATATATAGAAAAGACAGTTGATGGATTCCAGGCAGCCATGACACAATTGGTAAAACTATTGATCTAACAGCAAGAAAGGTGGGATGTAAACAAGAATAACTATTTAAACGGCAGCAACAAATAGAACAACAGCGTCTGATGAATGGCAAATCTGTACTGAGTAGTTACTTACTCAACTAGCAAAAATCAGTGCACACGCGAGTAATAATACTGCATATTTACAAGATTCAATATGGAATGCAATCGAAAATTTTTGCTGTGTACTGGAAGAAAATAAATCGTTTGCGGCATACTGTATAATATATACAGACATCTTCAGTATAGAGTTCCAGCATTCAGACAATCAGAAAAAAGTTTGTTTACTATTACGCTAATTTGATATTGTTACTCAAAATAACTTTGTGGATTTTATTGTGCCACGTAAAACTTCCGAGCCATCTTTCGCCAATACTGTAAAACTCCTTACCAGAACTTTCAGCTCGAACGTCCCTCTCATTCATAAAAATTGAAAATGCTTACCTTTGTTTTAAAACGACGGAAATGGTTTCGAAACTTATGCAATAGCCTTTGCGACGAATTTTAATTATCAGATCTCTGCGCAGAAAATTTTATATACCTAGTGTTTGCTTAGGGACTTACATTTTTGGGGGATGCAGAAATCAGAAGCCATGTCTTTAAAAGTTTAACAGAAGACGGTCGGAAGATCGAAATTAATAAATATAATCTAAAGATATCAAATTATGTATCTTGCATATAAAATTTTGCCAAACAACCTTAAATGCACGTAACAAATAACCCCCTGATAGGAGAAATTATTACTCATAGCCCAACTAATCTAAACAATAATTTGTAAAAAGAAATGTTCCCTCTCTCTGTAAACAGATGTGCAGGTATGCATTAGGTATAAGACGGTCCATGTCCGTCTAAGAATGTTTGAGAATAGGACACACAACTTTCCATTGTAAGAATTAATGTAAAATTAACCTTCGGAAGTCATCAGGCAAGATTACGTAAATATGTAACATAAGAATTTCCGACAAAGAAATTTAATTACAATAAGAGTCAGATCCAGGTCTATCAACACAAAATTGTATTACATGAAAGAAATTGGATAGACCTAAAATGTTGGCATCTTAAAATGCAGCGAATGCCGTAAAAAGCACACAAATTAACTTTGAGAGAGAATCTCTAACGAACGTAACACCGATGAGAAAAAATTATAAAATTAAAAGTTTACGTACTAAAGTATACCAGAAATACTTTCATGAAGGAGTTAAACCAATGAAGTCTGCAAATATCAACGTTTTGCTTAATCCTTGGAGTGCGATGGTTTTTTACACACATTGTCTACGATGGGTGTGGATTTTTTCACATCACAAAATCAAGTCTAGGGTCTTTAGAAAAGAAGTTTTCTAATCAACATCAATACAAACATTTAAACATGTGTTTCAAGCATAAGTTTCATTCATTGTTTAAAGCAGTTAAAGCAAAAAAGAATTCCATCATCCTTGAAGAAACTATTGGTGCAGTTGTTTCTAATAGAAAACTAGGTGCTAAAAAATTAACAACCAGCGTAGCTTAAGGCAGAACCAATTTAATCAGAAACAGAGAATTTGATTTCAGGCTTAAAAAAGAATTCACAGAAGGGTTTGCACCTGACCTGGGAAAATGCACAAAAAAGCCCGCGGAACTAAGATTACAAAAAATTTAACCAGTATTCTAAATAAAACGTAACATACCATTTGATTCCTAATAAAAAAATCATCCAAGAGCGTTATAGACGTTAGAGTGCCTGGATTCTATCGAAAATAGAATACAGTCACTATGGTCACTCCTACCGTGTTTGATAAAAAGAGATCGCAGGAAATCTTTGTTACTGCAAAATTTCGACCAATTTAAATGCATTATTAGAAAAAAGTCCATTATCCTCTACCACATATATATATATATGTATATATTAATTGGAATTCATTTTTTGAGATGAGCATTATATATTAATTTATTTTTTATTTCGGACTATTAGTCTCATCTTTATTAGTTGTGCCAGAGGTTAATTGGTCAAAATTTGGTGAGACGACAACAACTACGGATGGCAATGATGGCTGAGAATGCAGTTAGGAGATTCGAAGTTCCTATCCGTCGCGGTTACCACCTGACGAAGGCCAGAGGAATAGTTGGCCGAAACGTTGTGAATAAACAAACCAATATAAAGATAAAAAACAACAACTAATAAAGATGAGACTAATAGTCCAAAATAAAAATAAATTAATCCTCTACCACGTCCGAAGAAAGTTTTTTCAAAAGTAAACGGCAGTAAGTTTTTATTTTTTTATTTTTCGAAAATCGACCTAAGAGACACGGATCTCCAAATCTCAGTAAAAATGAATCTGTTAAATAACTCTGTATAAATACTCATTGAGACATTTGCAGCTATGAAATACTAACGTTTTGGGGTCAATGTCTTTTATGTCATATTATTATAGCCAGCAAATATATGGAACAACATAAAGCCCATATCTACGAAGTATTAGGTTGTGGTTTTTCACATTTACATTCAGATGAATCACGGCTCAAACAAAAAATTGTTAATCGAAATAAGCAACATCAAAATAAACACTTTTGCAAACGCAAAACGCAAAACAAGTGTCTGGCGGCGATGAGGCCGTTGAAGGTGTTTTTGGTATCGCTTAGGTGTTGGAAGCATTTCTCTGGAATGTACGGCGGATCAAGTAGAGTTTCTTAGCCCAATTTGTTCAACTTCTACAGGGTCAGATTTGCAACGTGCGATCGGACATTGTCCTGGAAGAGAATTGGGTCTTTCTGTTGACTAATGCTGGGTGTTGTTGTCGAAGTCTCTGATGCATTTCATCCGTTTGTTAACAATACTTGCCGCTGCAATTGTTTAGACTGCATTAAAAAAAAAGCTGTAAAAGATGAGACCGATCTGTAACAGATGAGACCATTAAACAGTCAGCATGAACTTCTTTTAGTGCAACCCTGGTTGGGGGAAGTGGCATGCAGCTTCTTCTGCATTTAATCATTATTGTCAGAAAAACCCACTTTATATCGCAAGTTCCAAACCGGTTAAGAAACGGGTCATTCTTATTGCGTAAAAGAAGGGAAGTTGACACTTAATAACGGCGTTTTTTTTTGGGGGGGTGTCGTTCAATTCTTGAGACAACCATTTATCAATGTTTTTTGTCTTTCCTATCTATCTCGAATGGTTGGAAATCGCCGTATACGTTATGTCTAATTATGAAACAGGTTCTCCAACAGTTGTCCGTTGATTGTTTTCAACTAAGGCTCCTAAGTGATTGTTGTCAACATCCTATGGCTTACCACTACGCTAATAATTTTCTACACTCTCGTCGCCGCCACGAAATTTCTAAAACCACGATTGTAATGTGCGTTTTGTAGTGGTTCATGGGCAAAACGCTTCCTTTATATCGCCAGCTGTTTCAGCAGCTTTTTCATCCTAGCTTTAATTGAAATAAGAAAATTGTGCGAATTTACCTTTTTCTATCTTGTATTCAACGTTCTGAAAAGAAGCCATAATTGTTTTAAAATGATTGTAATTTAAACGATTAGATAGAGCGAAAACGCTCTTTAAACTGATACATAAAATAAAGGTATTGTAAGGAAAACTTAATAGAAAATACATCATTTGAAATCACAATTAAAATTCTGCAAGAACTATCTTCTCAACCTAACATCATTACGAACACAAGAATTTGGTTTCAAAATTAACAAAGCACATGCTAATTCTTCTTTCAAAAACTAAATATTTAGGACACATAATAGATAAGAATTGTAGACGTCCAGATTCCGATAGAGCCGCTGCAATAAGATACATACCGGGCTCAGCAAATACTGCTCAATTGCAAAGATTTTTTTAGGTCTCGCTAATTATTATCCAAACTTTACCCCCAAAATGCAATGCCAGCGTGTACCACTAAACTAGCTTTTGAAAACCGTTGGGAATTGGGAGTGCCAGTTAGCATTTAAGGAAATTAAATAAGCTTCTAACGTCAAATTTAAATCCGGAACTAGATACCAGAGTGTAATGCATTTCAAGCCGTAACTAGATGCTATAATTGCGAGCGACGCTTGCTAATATGGTATAGCGCATGTTTCCTTCACAAGATGCCGGATAGTTAACAAAATGTACTCAAAGCAAAAAAATTTGCTTCCGGCAGAAAAAAAAACTCCACTCAAAGATAGAGAAAGAGGGCCTCTGCATTCTCTCTGCAGTTTCAAAATTCCACCATTATTTGCACAGTAGTCACTTTACACTTCAAACAAACCACAAACCCTTTTCCCATGTTAAGTCTAAAAATAACTATCTTCCTTTACTGCTAACCGTTTATTAAGATGGGAGACCATTTTATTGAAGAACGAGTTCAAATTAGAATTCTTATCTTCTAAACAAATCCTGAATGAAAGCAGGCTATCTAGGTTTATTTCGATTCAAAAGGAGACCCGCGGGAGCTCGGTAATCGCCGCATTGCGCATAAATAGTGAAATAAAATGATGATAGGGAATACACTCCGTAAACTCTTCAATTAATAAATACTGAAGCAGTGAATGATTAATTTATCAAAACTACAAAGCAGAAATTAGCATGAGGAGATTTTACTTCAGACATCTAATCAATCTCCGACAACGTTCTGCTTTATAGTGAAAGATTCATTATCCCTAAAACTCTTAAACTTCAACTTTACTTAAAAATTTCCACATGGTACACGTCGGCACTCGCAGAATGAAATGCCTGTGCGCATTGTTGTTTAGTTGCCGTCCATGAACCAAGATATCAACAATATGGTTAAAACATCTAAAGGGTGTGCCTTGACAGCAAATACACCACCCATTAATCGCAAAGCCTGGCTCAAATCCGACCATCAGTAGTCCAGGATACATATGTATTTTGAATTTTTATTACTTGATAGTAGTGGGTTTTTTTTTCCAAATAGCCAGAGGTGCTCAGATGAAGAAAACTCACTACAGCGTTACAAGTAAGGAGTGAACTCTTCAGGCGATGTCGCTTTTACAAAAGTAAGTCCGTAATTACAGCCAGTCACAAGTAACTAGAAATAACTTCAAGCAATGCTGCTTATACAAAGTATAGGATGGAACGATAAAAGTGTCGCCATAAGAAAACAAAACTACAGCTTATCTTTAAACTTTTATTGAAATAAATCAATTTTGATAACGCGATTATGTAGTAAAGCTAACATCTACTCAATGTAGCCGCCTTCAACCTCAACCATCGCCTCTATACGGATCCGGGATTGGGAGTATGTCTTTTCCACAAGTGCGTGCGGGAGCCTGGCGAATGGCAGCAATCAGGCTGGTTTTGGTGTTGTGGGAGGTCATGTTGGTGATGTTCTTGACGTATAACCACACAAAGTAGTATAGCGGTATCAGAGCGTGGGAGCACGTGGACGTGAGAGAAGAATACAAAGTCGTAGCACTCCTTCTGAAGCCAAACCGAGATCTCTTTGAACTTGTGGGTCGGTACCGCGTCTTGCTGCCACAACCAGTGCCTGTCAGCTGCCATCTGATTGCACCGGGGGATTACCATACTCTTTAGCAGATCCAGGTACACTTTGGTGTTGACTTTCAAGCCAACTTTGAAGATGTAAGATGGTATGATGTGGCCCTTACTTGAAGCCGGATGGGAGTATCGGTATCGGAATCGGAAATAGTTGTACCCATATTTGCCTAAAAGGTGAATATTTTAAGCTGGTAAAAAGCTCATTCGTTGCTGCGGGTTTTTTTTTGCCTTCTCGATTAGAAGTACTTTTTTGTGTACACTAGGATACTTGAATTAAAAGTCAAATATGATAAATAGGTAAAATTATAAAGGAATAAAAGACGAATC